>NW_002987859.1:307213-326758 GCF_000006295.1 Pediculus humanus corporis | reverse complement strand
TGGAGTATATGCCGAGAATATGGAATGGATGGATTACCCAAGGAGTGGTACAACCACATTCCAAGCCCGGTTACGACAGTAGGTCCATGCACAGTTCTATATGATCAACAAATCCACACTGATAGAACTGTGCCAGCTAACAAACCGGATATCATACTCAGGCATAATGCGGAAAAATGGTGTAAGTTAATTGAGGTATCCGTGCCGGCAGAAAAAAACACCAGACAGCCAAAGAAGCAGACAAAAGGCTGAAATATAGAAATTTGGAAATCGAAATAACCAGGATGTGGGGAACAAAAACAGAAACGATTCCGGTCATCGTGGGAGCATTGGGAGCCATGCCACATTCAATGAAAGGAAATTTAAAGAAGATTATGAAGAACCTAAAAGAAGAAACCATCCAGGAAATCGCACTATGTGGGACGGCCCACATTCTTCGGAAAATATTATAAGTAGCACCACCGAAATTCGAGTATTTGTCCCTGAGGAATCGGGTAGAAACCTGGGATAAATACTTAAAAACCCCGACAAATAAGAGCCTTGTCGTGTTTAATAGTGGACATAATAATAATAATAATAATAATAATAATAATAATAATAATAATAATAATAATAATGATAATAATAATAATAATTATATAAATTCGATCGAAATCGTTTAAAAAAAGAAAAACAAGTAAAAGTGAGAACAAATTTTAAACGGACGACAAAACATTTTTATTCATCGTTACGAAAACTTTTAAACGACGTGTCACTAACCAACTACCAAAGTGTCAGCAAAAAAAAAAAAAAACGTCTTGGAAATTTTGTTGTCAGCGTGAAAACGCGTTTCCCATTTTCCGTTTTTCTTTTTCTTTTCCTTTTTGTCTCATCTCGAAACTCATTAAACAAGAAGAAGTGGAGGGAAAAAAAAAAAAAAAAAAGAAAAAAAGAAAACTTACGCGTTTTTCCATTCCCAAACTTTTTGTATGAATTTTTCCCGTCCGATTTCGTGACGAGTTTTTTGTTCGTCTTTCCAAAGCATTTTTTCAACGACGACTTGAGTCGCGATACCTGCGTGATCGCTCCCGGGTACCCATAGAGTCGTTCTCCCTTTCATACGATTCCTGAAAATTAAAAAAATTTTAAAAATTAAAAAAAAATTAAAAAAAAAAATTGAAATAATTAATTGCTTCGACTCCAACTACATCATCATCATCATCATCATCATCATCATCATAACAATAATAATAATAATAATAATAATAAAAATCGTTTTGAAATAATCACCACGTCGAATTTAATGTGTGCTGTCACACTTGATGTCATTTAAAAAGAATTTACTATATAACTGACTTACTTAATTTTTTTTTCTTTTCTTCGATTATGATAATAAAAATTAATCATTTTATTTATATGCGCGCACACACACACACACCACATATTATTATTATTATTATTATTATTATTAACAACCGTAAATTATTTTAAAATGATTGATCACGAGAGAGAGAGAGAGAGAGAGAGAGAGAGGAAAATCGATTTGATAATTTAAATTAATAAATCAAAAATTTTAAATTTAAACTCAATTTTAAAGGAAAAAAAAAAGAAAAAATAAGGAAAAACTCATGAAAACAACCCTAATTTTCACATAAGAAAAAATTTCGTTTTTAAAATTTTCAGTCTTGCCAACCGTCAAAAAATAAAAAATAAAAAAAAAAATCATATTTTTACTAAATATTTTTAAAATATCGATATATATCCAAGGTGAAATTTCAATATCGAAAATTCAACGCGAAACAAAATTTTTATTTTTTTATTTTTATTTTTTTTAATTAAATATATTTTTTATTTTTTGTCAAAAGACGTTTTAAATTTAATAAACCAAATCAATTTGCCAAAAAATAAAAAAATACATAAATTTTTGACATTTTAAAAAAAAGAATTAAATAATATTTATTTTAAAAATTTATTTAAAAAAAAAAAAAAAAATGTCATTGACGTTTTTCTCCTTTTTTCTTTTTTTTTTTCTTTTCTCTCTCCACATTATGTCATTTTTATAAAATGATTTAATTTTTTCTTATAATCTTTTTTTTCTTCTTCTTCTCCTCCTTCTCTTCTACTGCTTTTTCTTGAATTTTTTTATTTCGAGGGAAAAAAGAATATAAATTTACGAGAAAAAAAAAAAAAAAAGAAGAAAACCGATGAATAAAAATCAATAAAGACATTGAAAAAAAAAAAATTTGGATTGCAATGACAACAATATTATTTTAAAATTATTCTTTTTTCTTCATTTTTCATTTTATTATTATTATTATTATTTTTTTCTTTGAACTTTTCTTTTTTTTTTTTTTATTCAAATCGACGATAATTTTCCATTACGTAACGAACATAAACTTTAGAGAGAGAGAGAGAGAGAGAGAGAGAGAGATTTGAGCTTAACGTTCATTATTTTTTTTTTTTGAAATGACGATTTTGCTCTCGTTTACTCATCGTTTAAAAATTTTCCTTTTTTTTTTTTTAACTACTTAAAAATCATCACCGATTAATTAACCCCCCATTTCCATTTAGAAAAAAAAAACCTGAGGGCGGTAATTTATCCGCGACAAACAAAAAACCTTGATACCTTGATATCTCGAGCATATTTTTTTTTTTGCGAAACTCTTACATCTTACGAAATCCAACAAAGTTATTTCCATTTAAATTTTTTTTTAACGCGAGAGGAAAAACGAGAAAAACTTGTTTTAACCAAATCAGAATAATAATAATAATTATTATTATTTTATTTTTAATCGGAAAATGATAATAATAATTTGTAATCAACAAAGCGTAACTGACAAATCATTAACATATTAATTCATAACCTAAAATAAAAATGAGTTAAATACATCGTTATATCCGCATCTCTTACGTAATGTAAATAAACAAAATTTTTCTTCTGCTTTTGTCATACACCTGAACGCGCTACCAACCCCCGTAATAAAAAAAAAAAAAAAACAAAAAAAACAAAAAAAAAAGGAAAAAAAAATTTAACGTATTCGAACCCACGACTTTTTTTTCTTCCTCTCCAAGGTACGTACGTATCACACTTACTTATCCAAATTGGTTCAATCGATCGATAAACTATTTTCAGGTATTTCGTACCTACCCCCCATCGTATTAAAAAACAATTTTTGACCCTAAGGGCATAATCACCCAAACCTTTCTTATCATCAACCAACTCCATTTTGCAATCAATCTCTCTCTCTCTCTCTCTCTTTCATTTGTCCCTTGCGTCCTTCCTTCTCAAAGAATAATAATAATAATATAATCGCAATAAATACAAATGAGAGACAAACCGTCTGTGTCTACTTTTGCATTTTCCTAACAAACAAACAAACAAAAATTGTTCAAAAATGATATCATCAAGGTCTGTCGTATATTTCTAATACAGGAAAGCCTATTCAAAAACAATTATTCAAACTAGTTTAAAAAAACTCAACACATAAATGATGAATTAATAACACAAAAAAAAAGTTAAAAATAATAATAATAATGTGAAACATTTAAGCCAATTAGAAGTCAGTTAAAGTTCGAGACCTTAACTTCATTTTTTTTCCTTTTTTTTATTATTATTAATTGGCAAATGAAACGCATTTAATAAAATGCTTTTGTTATTATTATTATTATTATTATTATTATTATTATTATTATTATTATTATTATTATTTATTATTGTTTTAGTTAAATTAAATGAGCTTAAACGATATAATGCGAGAGTTGTTTAAAAAATAAAATCGAATGATCAACATGATTAAGACATTTTCTATTGTCAACTTTTCCAAAATCGAAATCAAAAATGAAAAATGAAAAAAGAAAAAAGAAAAGTAAAAAGAAAATGAAAGTAAAAAGAAATTTCCCGATGGAAAAAAAATATAAAAAAAAAGTACCGGAAACTGACGTCATTTTCAAACGGAAAACACAAAAAATAAACGAAATGAAAAAAAAAAAAATAATAATAATTTTCTTCTCTTTTCTTTTCTTTTTTTAATATAAAATATTATTATTATTATTTATTTATTTTTAATTATAATTTTTCAAATAAACTTTTAAACCACCCCCACACACTACCCCCCGCTTTCCTTTTTTTTCCCCCACAAAAAAAAAAAAACCGAAAATCAAAGGTGTATAAAAAGGGGGAGAAAACTTTTTTTTTTTTTTTTTTTTATTTGACACAAAATCAATCGATAAACTAAATTTCCTAAATAAAAAATAAAAATCAAATTTTTATATCTTTTTTTTCCTTTAAAAAAAAAAAAAAGAAGCCAAATAAAATTACTTTTTTTTTTAAAAAATCGACTGTCAATCGAATTCGATTCGACAATTTCGATGTTGGCAAAACTGGAACCTGAGACTTAATAAAAAAAAAAAAAAAAAAAAAATTCAAAAAAAAATTTTTTTAATGAATTGTTTGCTAGAGGGAAAAAAAAAAAAAAAAAATTCGGGACAAAAAAATAACAAAATAAAAAATCAAACCCCCCCAACCCATCCACCCCCCCCCAAAAAACAAACGGTGAGACGAATATAATAACGTGAATCAATCGTTGGGAAAACAAAAAAAAAAAAAAAAAAACGTCGCACGGAAAACAACAAACAATGTATTTCTTGTTCTTTGTTTTAATTTTTTCTTTTTTTTTTTCGAAAAGAAAAATAAAATTCAAATTAAAATAACAAAAAAAAAAAACAAAAATTCTTTCGTCATGTTTCCCATTCCCTCCCCTGCCCCCTCCTCTCCCCTCCTTCCCTCTTTTCCTTTAAAAAAAACTTTGACACCGGAAACGGATAAGAGAAAACAGAACGAGGTTTTACGTTGTTGTTACTTATTTTTTTTTCTTTTTCCCTATTCGCCGTGGCTTAATTACTCGAAAATTTAACAAATAATAATGATAATAATAATGATAATAATAATGATAATAATGATAAAACATTCTTATTAGTTTTCGTCAATGAAAAACTTTTTAATGAATGAGAAAAATGAAAATTTTAATCGAGACCACGTGGGTACGAAAAGCATTTTCCTTCTACCGTGCGGGTACCTGCTACAATCGTTATGGGGGGGGGGGGTAATATCGGTCGGAAAAAAAACAGAGAGAGAGAGAGGGAAAATGCGCGAGAGAGAGTTGAAAAATGTCAAAAGGACGACAGGAGAAGTTAATTAAATTGTTTGTTCGACATCGAAAAAAAAAAAAATTTTTTTAATTTTAAAATACTTTTCACGAGGGTGGTGCGCGTCTCATCATCATTATCATCATCATCATCATCATCATCATCATTATTGACTACTCGATTATGATGTTAAACAAAACATTAATAACTTTAGTTTTTTTTTTCTAAAAAAAAATCACCATAATGATGATGGTTATTATTACAATCAATCGTACACGTAACTCGAAACGGAAATAAATAAATAAATCATTTCATCCCGTTCAAAACATCATCAACAACAACAACAACAACAATGGCAACGAACAAAATGACGAATTCTTTCTGCCACTCTCCCCCCCCCCCCAAACAAACTTTTCTTAATTGCCTCGTGTGAACAATTTGTGGGCGTTTGCAAAAAACATCGTCAGAGGAGGTAAAAAAAAAAAAAAAAAAATCCTTAAATGTAACAATTTTTCAATTTTTAATTTTGAGGTCAGTCATAAATTTTTATACGACGCAAATGAAAAAATAATTAAAAACGGACCCCCCCAAAAAAAAAAGAAAATTTTTTTAATTATTCTTTTCCTTTTGCGTTTGATAAAAAAACCAACTGTTCGAATTCGTAATAATTATTCAATTGTCACTTAACGCTAATAATAACAACTCGAAAATTTCATCATTTTTTGTTTTTCCTACCCCACCCCCCCAACATTTAAAAAGAAAAAAAGCAGAAGACAAAATGACAATCAACAACGACAACAACAACAACAACAAGAGTAATAATAGTAATCCATTCACAATAATAATAATTACAATTTTTTTTTTCAACAATTATCATTATCTCGTAAGAGAAAATTCATTTATTAAATGATGATGATGATGATGATGATAATAATGATGATGACCTGGTTAACATTTAGTAAAAATTGACCTACTAAATTATAATTTAATGCAATTCTAAGCTAATAAAACAGAATAATAATAATAATAATAAAAATTCAACGACGAGTTGTTGGAAAATCAACAAACAAAACAAACGAACAAACAAACAAACGAAAAAATCGAAATCAATTAATAATAATAACTGCCACCATTTTAATAAATAATTTTTCAAAGCAAAAAAAAAAAATTTGAATTAAATTAAATTAAATTAAATTAATTAAAATTATTGAAGAAATTCTTTTTTTTTTTTTTTAATTGGAAACGTTTCGTAAAAAAAAAAATTTACAAATCGCACAATTAGCCAAGTTTTTGTTTTAAATACATTAATTACATGAACAACGATAAGGTGAAATTATGAAAAAAAAAAAAAAAAAAACGGGGCGCTAGACAATAACGAATAATTTAAAAACACGTAAGAAAGCGAACGAATTTCTTTTTTTTTTCTGTCATTTCCCGTAAAAAAAAAAAAAAAATTCAACAAACTCTTTTCTAATGAATACTCGCTCGCTCGCCCCCACCCCCCGCTCCCCGCTTCCTGCCCCCCATCTAACGTAGGTAAATTCTGTGTCTGATGATTAAGCTTTTATTATTTGCTGAATTTTCCTTTTTTTTTTTTTTCTTTTTCGTCGTAAGTAAGTCATTCAAACAGTCGAAACGTGTCTGACTTTAATTAATCAAAATCATTCGTATTACAAAGAGGATAAAAAAAATTTTGTGGGAAAAATCGTCGAATGGGGGGAAGGAGGAGGAGGAAGAGGAGAGAGAGAAAAAAGAAAATCAAATCAAATTAACAGGGGATTCCCACCTTTTTAAAATTTACGCAACGACATCAAAAAACAAAATTTTATTACGACTTTTATCCTTCATTCTTTTAAATTTATTAATTTTCAAAATGACGACAATTATCGCAAAAGAAAGAAAAAGAAAAAAAGAAAATTAATTTTCCAAATGAAAACCACCACCACCACCACCACCACCTACTTGAAAATTAATGAAGAGGAGAGGCCCCCCCCAAAAAAAAAAAAAGAAAAAAAAATTCATTTCATTAATTTGATATTCGTACAATAAATTAATAAATTATTATTATACTTCTCTATCAAATTAATTAGCCCCCCAAAAAAACATTTTTTTTTTTAATAAATAAATAATTTAAATCGGAGGGGGGGAAACGACGTCATCAAATAACAATAATAATAATAATATAAAGTAACATTTTCCGGTCGTTTGTAAAAAAAAATGGCCGAACGATTAGTTTTTCTTTTATAGTTTAGACTAAACTTATAAATAATAATAATAAAATTACGCGTGCGTGTGCGTGCGTGCGTGAGAGAGAGAGAGAGAGAGTGATATACCCCCACCACTTTTGTTTTTAAACGAGAAAAATATAAAAGTAAAGAATTGATCACAAAAAAGCGCTTTAAGATATGCCGAATAAATAAAATAAAGCGAGGAAAACGGGAGGAAAAACTATAAGCGAGGTCGTGGAACGAGATGCGTAAAACGAAGTTGCGGATGGATGGCGTACGGATATACGAGATACAGTTAAGAGAGTTCAGTTGGTCGCGTTGGTGAGTCGAGGGAATCCGCTCATGTACGAAAGCCGTGAATACAAGTGGTTTTATATAATCGCGCATGTCATCGCTTTTTTTTTTCCTTTTTTTATTATTTTAAAGTTTAATTAATTTCACGTTTCTTTATTATTATTATTATTATTATTATTATTATTATTATTTTTCGGTTGTTTTTCCGTTTTTAATATTCGTCGGAAAGTTTGTTTGTTTTAAAAAAAAAAAAAAAAAAAAAAGTTTCGTTTTTTGTAATTCCGAAATCGAACGACGACGATAACTTTTTTTTTTTTATTGTTTGTTTTATCAGAGAGTGAAAATAATTTTTTAAAAAAAAAACTTTAAAATAATAATAATAATAATAAAAAAAAAAAAAAAAGTTAAAATGCCTCCAACGGGACGAGAAAAAGTTAAAACGTGTCTTCGTAAAAACGCTTTAACACTTTTGACCGTGTTCGGAGTTGTCGGTGGTGCCGTCTTAGGAATTATTCTTCGGACATCTAGAGAAACAAAATGGCCGGCAAGAGAAATTATGTATGTTCAATACATCGGAGATTTGTTTCTTCGAATGTTAAAATCGTTGATTTTACCACTAATTGTTGCATCTCTAGTCTCCGCTATCGGTAGTTTGGATTTAAGTCTTTCCGGTAGAATAGGTGGACGAGCCGTGTTTTTTTACATGACGACAACCATGATTGCGGTCGTGGAAGGTATCATATTGGTCATTGCAATACATCCCGGTCAGGGTGATTCTTCGTCGATCGTGAGGGCTGGATCTTCGAGAAATGTCACGACGGCCGACACTCTTATGGACCTCGTTAGAAACATGTTCCCGCCGAATTTAGTTCAGGCATGCATATCTCAATACAGAACAGTATTAAAACCTCAAACTTTGCCCAACGGCACTCTAGCACCTATCATGGAATGGGAAATATCTCACGAATACGCTGACGGAACCAACATTCTCGGTTTGGTTGTATTTTCAACCGTTTTAGGAATCACCCTTGGAAAAATGGGTAAAGAAGGTTCGCCTCTTCTAAATTTCTTCAGCTGTCTCGGACATTGCATGATGATAATTACCGGATGGGTCATTTGGGTCTCGCCGATCGGAGTCTTCTTTTTAGTGTCGTCAAAAATTTTAGAAATGGAAAGTTTCGAAGTCATCATCGGTCAATTGGGAATGTACTTCATGACGGTTTTGGTCGGACTCTTGGTTCACGGTTTCGTCATCCTACCCACAATTTTTTCAATCGTCACGAGAACTCTTCCTTTCCGCTACATCGGAAACATGGGAGAGGCTCTTGCGACTGCTTTCGGAACTGCCTCTAGCTCGGCGACCCTACCCATTGCCATCGGTTGTTTGGAAGACAAAAACGGAGTTGATCCGCGTGTCGCGAGATTCGTCATGCCCATAGGAGCGACCATAAACATGGACGGCACCGCTTTGTACGAAGCCGTTGCCGCTTTGTTTATCTCGCAAGTTCGAGGTATTTCTCTTTCTTTGGGTCAAGTTATCGCTGTGTCTATAACGGCAACTGCCGCGAGTATAGGCGCAGCCGGAATACCCCAAGCTGGCTTGGTAACGATGGTTATGGTTTTGGACACCGTGGGACTCCCCGCCGAAGACGTAACACTAATTATTGCTTGTGATTGGCTTCTCGATAGATTTAGAACGACTATTAACGTATTAGGTGACTCTCTCGGAGCGGGTATAGTGAACCATTTAAGTAAAGGAGAACTTCGTAAACACCCTATACCCCCGGGAATGCTTGACGCCGATGCTCAGAATGGAAAACTCGGAGCCGATCAAGATGATGATAATTAAAAAAAAAAACCAAAAATTTTCCCCCGCCCCCCCCCCAAGTTTTCAATTGTGTTCATAATAACTGTTAAATATCTCATGTCAAGAAAATTTTCGTAGAATCGATATTTATAGAGAAAACGTTTTATAAACAGAAATGTGAATTATTATTATTATTATTAATTTTTCAAATCTACTTTTTTTTTTTTTTTTTTTACTTTGTCACCACTGCAAAAAAGGCTTACAAGTCACACCATTTTTAAAATAAATAAATAAATAAATGTACTTTTTCGCCATTATTTATGTTGCAACAAAAACAAAACAATAGCAATAAACTCAAGTGATTTTCTCGCGTTGCTGACTAAAAAAGTTTTATAATTTAATAACACATATTAATTCGTCTGATAATAATAATGATACTAGCAAATTATTTGTTACGATTCGAATGTTTATTAAAAAAAAAAAAAAAAAAAACCCGGTTATATTTTGATAATTTTTAATGTTAAAAAACAAAAAACAAAAAAGTTTGTCGTGTTTTTAGGTAAAGTTTTACAAAAAGGTAGTAAAGTAAAGTAAAGTAAAGTAAAGTAAAGTAAAAAAAATCAAATGTTAAACAATATAAAAAAAAAAAAAAAAATATTGCGTGTTGTTCGCTATATGTATAATGAATGTGTTTTAATCAACATTGTAATTTTACGATTTCAAAACAAAACAAAAAAGACGTAAAAAAACCTTAAAACCTTAAAACCTTAAAAGTAAAAAAAAAAAAAAAAAAAAAAAAAAACCCCGTCGCAAAGATTATAGTGAAAAGAAAAACTAAACGAAAAGGAGACGAATTTTAAACGTCCATCAATTAATTCTTTGGACTGGTGTCGTAGATATTATTTTATGTAAATCGAGTAAATGTTGTTGCTTGATTTAAAACAAAAAAAAAGTAAAAAAAAAAACATAAAAAAAGGTAAAACGAATAATATAATTTTTAATTTATTTTTACGAAATTTTTTTTTTTTTTTTTTTTTTTTTTTTTTCAACTCATTATTGCAACGAAAAAACAAAAACAAAAAAATCTTTCCGAACCATTTAAATGTCTGCAAGAAAACGACGACGACGACGACGAAAATAACAACAACAACAACAACAACATTAAACCCAGTCAATGAAAGAGAAAGCATCGGTCTAACCTACATAACACGTTCAGTTAAACCCGAGAAAACCTTTTAAAAAAAAATCAAACACGTTTAGGTGTTGTAGGGGTCAACAAACAACACGACCAGGTTTTCAAAAAAATCAAACCCGACGGTTGAACAAACGATAACATGAAAACCTGTTATCGGTTGTAAACCTCCTATCGACCTCCTATCAAATAACGTTCCTACCTACAAACTTATACTACCTACCGATTTTGTCATTAAATGAATTCGATTCGAATTTAATTCGTTACGAAACGAAGCCATTTTTTTTTTTTTTTTTTTTTTTTTTTTTTTTCGTACAATTTCCCCGAGGTGTGTAGGGCAACAGGTAAATTATCATTATCATTATCATTATTACCAACAATCCACGCATAATTTCATGCGTAAAACATAACGTAAATGTTGGAACGTTAGCAAAAATTCCAAATGTTCCAATTACGAGCCACCGGAACTAAATTAAATCACGTGTTTTGTCGTTTCATTGGGGGGGAAAACTTTGAATAAGGAAAAAAAAAAAAAAAAAAAAAACGAAATGGTAATAATAATAATAATAATAATAATAATAATAATTACAATTAAAAAAATGAATTAGCAAATGCAAAAAACTAAACCAATGGCAAGAGAAATAAATCAATGAGTTAAAAACAATTAACTCCTGGATGTGTTTTATCATTCTCATCATCATCATTTTGGTCGGTCGTTTATGCTCTCGTCGTCGTTTAATAAAAGGGGCAAAAAAAAAAAAAACAACATTGAATTAATAAAATCCCTCCCGTCATTTGAAATTATGAAATCGTCGTTGAACGACAATGGCGACAACATTATAAAAAAAAAAAAAAAAGAACAATTTTTTTTTTGTGTGGCCATTTTTATTTTCTAATCGTCAAACTTTTTGGAACGATTCCATTTTTTGCGGATTTTTAACAATCAAAATTTAATAAAATAATAATAATAATAATAATAATAATAATAATAATAATAATAATAATAAGAGCAACAGGTATCGTTAAAAAATTTCGTCAGGTTTTGGCAGGGAAAAAAAAAAAAAAAAAAAAACGTAAAAAACGAAAAAAAAAAAAAAAGTTTGTTTTTTGTTTAAATGTCCGACAACAACAACATTCAACTCATGCTCGACCGACCCCCCAACGATTGTTTAACAAACAAACAAACAAACAATAAGAAATTTAAAATCACATTATTCAACCATCGTAATCTTCGTGTGAGTATTAAAGAAAGAAACAACAACAACGACAACAACAAAATTGTTTCCGGCAATTCAATATGATTTTCTCATTTTTAAAGCAATGAAATATTTCTTTCATTTGGCAAAACGAATAATCATTTTAAAAAGTGTTTAATGTCATTTTATTATTTGTACAACGAGACGAACGAACGGACAAACGGACGATTCCAAAAAAAAAAAAAAAACGCGCGAAATTCGACCTCTCCCCGCCATTTGCAAAATATTTTAATATCAAAAAAAAAAAAAAATAAAAAAAATAAACGTGGAAAAATAAAAGAAAAGAAAAAATGGTGAATTCGTCGATGATTGATATCCACGATTATTCCAACATTAAAATTCTCATGGCCTCAACATTTTCGGGCTTAATGCCAAAATCATCCGCCATTGAAACAAAAAAAAAAAAAAAAAAAAAAAGAAAATTTTCTTTTTTTCTTTCTTTTTTTTTTTATTTTTTCAATATTGAATTATGTAAAACTTAAATAAAAAAAAATTCACACACATTTAAATTTATTTTTCGGTTTTTTTCTCTCTCTCACACACACACTCTTTCTCTCTCTTTCTCTTTTCCTCACGAAAAAAAAAAATAATAATAATAAAATCAATTTAAATTCTTAACAAAATTGTTTTTTCCCCCCTTTCCCCCCCCTCCCAGCTCCCGACTCCCAGTTAAATTAAAATTAACAAAGCAAAATAATTATTTAAATTATTAGTTATTATTATTATTATTATTATTATTATTATTATTATTATTATTTTAAATGAGATTTACTCTCGACAATCAAACAAAAAAAAAAAATTTTTTTTATTAAAAAACGACGTCGAACGAGGTTGACATTTACAAAACGATTTGTGCGTGCGTGCGTGCGTGCGTGTGCGCGTGTTTTCGTATAACAAACAACCTTCCATCCTTTTTACTTAAATAATTATCGATAGCGACTTTTATTAGTCCTTTCATTCTCTCTCTCTCTCTCTCTCTCTCTTGTTCTTTACACACTGCCGGGATTTTACAAAAGAAAATTTATTTATAAATAAACTCTTTTATTCAAATGATGAAAAGAAAAGAATGAAATTTAAATAGGTTACAAAAAGTTATTAATGTCACTAGGAGATAACGACAAACCCAAAAAATCTGTGTCAACAACGACAAAACGAATAAAACGATCATTTAATTCGTCGTACGATGCGCGACAATTTTCCCTTCGAACCTCTTCTCATTTATATGCAAAAAAAATTTTTTTGGCCCCTGTCTCGTTTGTTCCCCGTCGTCCATCTTTTTTTTTTTCTTTTTTATTTTTACTTTTTCCCATCCGACCTTTTTTTTTTTTTAAAAAAAACGCTTTCACTCTTCCACCTCCTACCACTACCACCACCACGTCAAATCCTTTGCGTTATTGACTTTTTTTTTTTTATTTACACCTCTTTTCCTTTCTCTCCCCTTTCCCCCCCCCAAAAAAAAAAAAAAAACCTTTTTCCTCGCGAGCTAAGTCGATGAGAAACAACAAACAAAAAAAAAAAAATAAATAATAACATCCGAGATTGTTTGTTTGTTTGTTTGTAATTTTTTTTTTTTTTATTTAAAAAAAATATAATTAACGCGAAATTTTTTCGAGCGTGAAAAACGATAATAATAATAATAATAATAATAATAATAATAATAATAATAATAAAAATTAAAAATTACGCGAACATAACGAAGCTTTATTACGTAACGTCAGGAGTAAACAATTTTTTTTTTGCTTCCCGGTGAAAAATAATAAAAAAAAAAAATAAAAAAAAAAAAAAAAAAAGCTATTGAATCCGCGATAATTGACTTTCCTACTACACATTTGTAAGATTACAAACAGACAAACAACAACAACAACAATTCTCCTTCCTTATACAAAACACACCTTTTTGTTTGTTTTTCTTATTTTTTTTTATTTTCCTAAGGAATCAATTAAATTTTGTAAAAATTTTCATATTCGCAAGAGAAGAGGCAGAGTGATAACAAGTAAATAATTTCCTTCATTTGTTTTTTTTTTATAAACACACGCACACGCACACGCACACGCACTTTACAACCAGACAAAAGATAATAGACAACCTGATAATACGAACAAGTAGCGAGAGAGAGAGAGAGAGAGAGAGAGAAAAAAAAAAACTATTTTCACGTTTAATTGAAATTTTTTTTTAAATACTTTACAAAAAAAAAAAAAATAATAATAACAAAAACTGAATTACTCTAGAAGAATTACGTATTTACGATGATGATGATGATGATGATAATGATTTCGATAATAATAATAATAATAATAAATTTTTATTAATAAAAACCCACGAACAACTCTCAATGTCATATTATCAGTAAAAAAAAAAAAAAAAAAATTCAATTTCTTTCTAGATAATCGGATTTAAAAAAAAAAAAAAAAGAGTTCAGGTCACGATCAAACGTAATGAAACAACGACAAAATAAAAAATTGAAATTATTGTTCTTTTTTTTTCTAGAAACAAAATTATTTGCCCCCCCCCCTCCTCCCCCCCCTTCCCCCTCCTCATCCTCATCCCCTTCACATTCGCGATTCGGGTCAATTTAAAATAGGATGAAACCAAAGAAAATTTAATATAAAATAAAATTTTCTCGACAAACGGGAAAACGATTTGCTAAAAATAATAATAATAATAATAATGATAATGATAATGATAATAATGCAATAAAATAAGTATTAAAATTATCAGTGCATTAAAAAAAAAAAAAAAAAAAAAAAGGCAAAAAAACGTCCGGTCCTGTAATTGCGTTGAACGGCGGATATTAAAAGAGTCGACAATTATTAGAACGCGTCCCTCCTCTCATTCGAGAGAACATTCGTCAAAAAGTTTCACTTTAGGTAAAATAAAAATTTAAAAAAAAGAGACAATATATAACGTTCGAAAAATAAATTTAAAAAAAAAATAAAAATTTCATTTAAACACGTTTATTATTATTATTATTATTATTATTTTTCCGCTACAGAGTAAATAATTTCCCGGGTGATAATTTCTAATGACACGTTTGTTTCGTACGAGAAATAATAATTTTTTTTTTTTTTTTTTTTTTAAGGCACAGAGAGAGAAAAAATGAAAACAATAAAAAAATTTTTATCATCATCATTGCTACCAACCGTCAAATTAAAAAATTTTTTTATTCTTATTGTCGTCACGTGACCAAGTTCTCCTCATTTTCTTTATAGAAAAAAAAATCACCTCATTTTTCCTTATTTTTCATAATGAATCGAACCATTTTTAAATTTTCTTCACGAGGAGGAGAGAGACAGAAAGAGAAAGAAAGAAAGAAAGAAAGAAAGAGAGAGAAAGAGAGAGAGAGAGAGAGAGATTTCCTTTTCCTCTTTTCGAAATTACGTTTACGTATTAATTTTTCCTTTTTGGGAAACCCAAAAAAAAAAAAAAAAAAAAAAAAAAAAAAAAACAATTTTCGGTAAAAAAATTTTTTCATTACGTTTCAAATCCGATCATCAAACGGCATTAAAAAATAAATAACAAGAAAAATAAACAAAGTAAAAATAGTAATAATAATAATAATAATAATAATAATAATAATAATAATAATAAGGGGGAAAAAAAACCTCAAAACCTTAAATAATCCGAATTATATTTAAAAAAAAAAAAATTTTCCTATTTTTATTCACGTAAAACAAAAAAAAAAAAAAAAAAAATTGGAAAATCCCGTTTTGGATTTAACAAAAAAAAAAAAAAAAAAAAAAAATTTTTTCAAATGAGCTTTTTGAGCTTTTTTTTTTTTTTTTTATTCATTAAAAACCACAAAAAAAACAAAAAAACGAAAAAAAAGTATTCGAGCCTTAATCTTTCCAGCCTGTTGCTTTCCCATCGTTTTACAAAAAACTGTTTTCCCACCCCCCCTATATTCCCGCTTTTCCCGTCCGATTAATATTTCGACACGTACTTCGACCTTCATCATCATTGTTTAACAACCTCCCTCCCACCACCACCCGTACTGACTGTTTCGACTCGTAAACAAAAAATAAAAAATAAAAAATTTTCAATTATTAATATTAATAATAATTTTTTTTTCTTTTCACGTCACATTCACGTTTGAATCCTACCGACTGAAAAGTGGGGAGGGAGAGAGGGGGGAAAACCTACCTACCTACCAACCTACCACGAAACAAATAAAGAAAATATAAATTATTATTATTTTCGTATTAAAAACGCGATGAAGACGTTATTCCGCGATTTCAAAAAATTATTCACACGTAATTAAATTTAAAGAATAGAGAGAAAATTTTCTATTGGAAAAACTTTTAAAACTCGGAGTTGGAAAATTCGCCATTTTGAAAACAATAACATTTACGATGACGATAATGATGATGATGTAACAAACAATGATTACAAACAATTAATAAACAAAAATCATTTCGTTTACGATTTTGACAACCAAAAAAATTTGATTAAGTATAAGAAAATTCAAACGATCGATTTTTTTTAAAAATCAATAAAATCAATAGAAAAAAATTTTTTTTTTTTTTTTTTTTTAAATAAATAAATAAAAATAACGTCGAGTTAATAATTTGTATAAACAATTTTTTTTTGTTTAACCTTGAATAATTATTTAAATAAATTCCTACGATAGCAGAAAAGTAGAGGGGGGGGAATAAAAAAAAAAAAAACTTTTTTTTTTTTATTTTATTTATAAAAATTATTTTATCGATAAATAGAGAAAAAAAATTATTAATTTATTCATGAGATTTATTATTATTATTATTATTATTATTATTATTATTATTATTAATAAGTAATCAAAGTAAGCGTCGTGGAAGTAAAAAAAAAAAAAAAAAAATGGAAAATTAATAATAATAACTATCTTGTCGTTTGATTATTATTCACGTGACAGCCATTTTTCTTCTCACTCACGCAAATGAAAAACAAAAAAAAAAAAAAAAAAATCCAAGACGACAGCATCCCAAACACAGTGAATGAATCAAATATGAACGAAATTGCAAATTAATTTTCCCCTCCCCCCCTCGGAAAATATTTCCATTCATTCATTCATTCATTCGATCGCACGACGGCAATTTTTTTACGCATTTTTAAATCATTTTTTCAACACCTGAGGGGCAGGCACAAAAAAAATTCGTAGCTGTATCGAAAGAAAAAAGAAATATTAATAATAATAAAAACGAATCTGCAAAAATGCTACAAGAGCAACAGCAACAGCAACAGCAACACCGTGTCAACCAATTCATTCGTACGTTCATTTATTCATTCATTCATTCATTCATTCCGTCACATTCGCATTCGAATTCGAACGTGTCTGTATATATAACTACTACAATTCGCAATAAACAATCTCGTTTAAATAAATAAATTTTTCTTTTCACGACCATTTTGAATATTTTTGTTTTGTTATTGTTATTGTTTTTCCTCATGAGAACGGGTATTAAAAATAATCGTTAAAAATTTCAAATTTTTCCAAGGTACTCAAATGTTGAAAATGTGTGTCGCACGCGTCCTTGTGAAAAAAAAAAAAAAAAAAAAAAAAAAAAAAAAAACTCATTAAAATTTATATTCGTTACCGTAAATTACTTTTTTTTACTTTTTTTTTTTTTTTTTTTTTTTTACAAAGCAAAAAATTTTTTTGGGGGGGAAACAAACGTCCGGGTTTTTCCCCCCCCCCTGGGGGGGGGGGGGGGGGGGGGGGGGGGGCCCGAAAACAAGGGAATTGCCTTTGGGGCCCTTTTTTTGGTTTTTTTTCCTCCCCAAAAAAAAAAAAAAAAAAAAAAAAAAAAAAAAAAAAAAAAACATCAAACGAGCTTCGCGCTTCCCCTTAATTAATTAATTATTATTTATTAAAAACCTTTAAAACGAATCTCAAAATGGCAATTATTATTATTATTATTATTATTATTTCGTTTTTATTTGGGGGGGGGAATACGATGGCGATAACTAATTACCGATTAAAATCGGAAAAATCGTGATAAACCCTCCGCGAAACACGTTTTTTAAAAATTTAACCAAAAAAAAAAAAAAATTTCCGAACAAAAGAATAAATTTGTAAAATACCTTTCGAGACCCTTACGGGGGGGGGTGAGGGAGGGGGGCGAATAGAAATAAAAAACCGTTCGCACGAGAAAAAAAAATTTTTTTTGGCTCCCGTATCGATAATTTTTCTTATTTTAAAAAAAAACGAATAAAAATAAAAATCGTAATCATTATTTAAAAATTCGAACGGATAAAAAAACCGGAAAAATTAAAAAAAAAAAATGAACGATTGCCAACCTAACGAATATCACGAATTAAAAATTTTTACAATTAATTAAAAATGGAGAAAAACGCGCGTTTTCCCTTATTTTTTTTATTAATAAAAAGAAAACAATTAAAAAAAAAAAAAAAAAGGTTATTATAAAAAACAAGTGAAAAATTATTTCACGTAAGTAAACACTACGAATTGATAAGAATTTATTTATTTTTTTTATTTTTTTATTATTATTTTCGTTATTATTCAATCTCGTAATAAAAAATTTTATCATTTTCACACTTGTTATTTTTTTTTCTGTTTTTTTTTTCATTTGATAGCGTTTAATTTCAGGTTTAATTTCTCGATTGCCCATATTCTCAATTTCTCATAAACAACCATTCACAACAACCTTATTACCTTTTTGCAAATAATAATAATAATAAATCAAACGACTTTTTTTTTTTTCCCTTTTCACGTTTTTACTAAAAATCTTCGTTAAACGCGTTTTTTTTTTTTTTTTTTAAACGATATCTTTAGTACTGTTATATTATTATTATTATTATTCCTTTCATTTTTACACGCGGCAACATTTCGTGTAATACTACTATCATTATTATTATTATTACGTTTAACCGTTACAAAATTTTAAAATCTCATTTAAAATCTTTAAAAAAAAAAAAAAAACCAAATTTCCTCAACTCCTTTTTAATCTACATTAAAAATTTTTTATTTCAAGGTACCACAAAGAGAGAGAGAGAGAGAGAGAGAGAGAGAGAGAGAGATAGATAGATAGAGAGAGAGAGAGAGAGAGAGAGAGATAGATAGATAGAGAGAGAGAGAGAGAGAGAGAGGAGGAGAGAAGGAGAGACAACATTTCGAAATCATTGATCCCATTTTTTTAAAAAAAAAACCTTTCATTTACATAAAGAATGAAAATTAATCGCCAATATTTATAAGAGAGGAGGAGGTTGCAAACACTTTTCCAAGAAAATTTTCCAACAAAAGAAATATTTTTCCGTATAAATCTAATTTCAAATGATTTTAGTGCGTAGAAAAGCGTCAAAATTAAAAAATGTCCGCACCTTCCTACGTAATAAAATACACAAAAGAAAAAAGCACACGTTAAAAGTTCAAGGGCATATTTTACAAAGCATACAAAAAACAACAAAAACAACAACAACAACAACAACAACGAGTACCAAACCAAACTCGTTTTTTTTTTTTTTTTTTTTTTTTTTTTTTTTGCAATTCAGGTTGGCGGCAATGCCGTGACGTGTGATTCTTTTTCCTTAGAAATTAAACGTACGAATTATTTGTCGAAAAAATGCCGTTGTAAAAGCGTTTTTTTTTTTCGCTAAACAATCGCCATTGCTAGGGATATTTAACAAAGTAGGACAACAAATCCAGATAAT
>NW_002987859.1:215151-307193 GCF_000006295.1 Pediculus humanus corporis | reverse complement strand
AAAAAAAAAAAAATGAACGATTGCCAACCTAACGAATATCACGAATTAAAAATTATACAATTAAAAATGAAGAAAAACGCGCGTTTTGCCTTATTTTTCATTAATAAAAAGAAAACGATTAAAAAAAAAAAAAAAAGTTATTATAAAAAACAAGTGAAAAATTATTTCACATACGTAAACGCTACAAAATTGATAAGAATTTATTTATTTTTTTTATTATTTTCGTTATTATTCAATCTCGTAAAAAAAATTTTTTCCTTTTCGCCCCTGTTATTTTTTTTTTTTTTCCTTTGATAGCGTTTAATTTCCGGTTTAATTTTTCGGTTGCCCCTATTTTCAATTTTTCATAAACAACCCTTCCCAACCACCTTTTCCTTTTTGCCAATAATAATAATAATAATAATAATAATAAATCCAACGTCTTTTTTTTTTCCCCTTTTTACGTTTTTTCTAAAAATTTTTGTAAAACGCGTTTTTTTTTTTTTTTTTTTTTTTTTTTAAACGATATCTTTAGTACTGTTATTTTATTATTATTATTATTATTATTTCTTTCATTTTTACACGCGGCAAGATTTCGTGTAATACTATCATCATCATTATTATTACGTTTAACCGTTACACAAAATGAAAAAATTTCATTTTAAAATCTCATATAAAATCTTTTTTTTAAAAAAAAAAAAACCAAATTTCCTCAACTCCTTTTTAATCTACATTAAAAATTTTTTATTTCAAGGTACCACAAAGAGAGAGAGAGAGAGAGAGAGAGAGAGGGGAAGAGAGAAGGAGAGACAACATTTCGAAATCATTGATCCCATTTTTTTTAAAAAAATTCTTTCATTTACATGAAGAATGAAAATTAATCGCCAATATTTATAAGAGAGGAGGAGGTTGTGAACACTTTTCCAAGAAAATTTTCTAACAAAATAAATATTTTTCCGTATAAATATAATTTCAAATGATTTTAGCGCGTAGAAAAAAGCGTCAAAATTAAAATGTCCGCACCTTCCTATGTAATAAAATACACAAAAGAAAAAAGCACACGTTAAAAGTTCAAGGGCATATTTTACAAAGCAAACAAAAAACAACAAAAACAACAACAACAACAACAACAACGAGTACCAAACCAAACTCGTTTTTTTTTTTTTTTTTTTTTTTTTTTTTTTGCAATTCAGGTTGGCGGCAATGCCGTGACGTGTGATTCTTTTTCCTTAGAAATTAAACGTACGAATTATTTGTCGAAAAAATGCCGTTGTAAAAGCGTTTTTTTTTTCGCTAAACAATCGCCATTGCTAGGGATATTTAACAAAGTAGGACAACAAATCCAGATAATTACACGATCCCTCTCGTTTTCCTACGGGATAGATCCCCCCCGCTCGCGAGGATTTAACCTTGTGACTCTATTCCATACTGATAAAAGTAACAAATTTTTTAAAATAAAAACATTTTTCTTTTTTTTTTTTTTAATACCCCCCATAAAACGTTATTTTATGTAAAAAAAAAAATTTTCCTTTCTTTCTAAATACTTCATTTTCATGTAAGAATATATCCATCGAGTCATTTTTTTTTTTTTTTTTAAACATGTACTAATAATAAAAATGGCTTTGAATTACAAAACTAATATTTTTTTTTTTTAAAAATATCATTTTGCAAAATTTAAAAGCCTTTTTTTTTTTCTTAAAAATCTACTTGAGATAAACAATAAATTTTCTTTCTCTCTCTCTCTCTCTCTCTCTCTTTCTCTCTTTTTTTAAAAACTTAATGATGGATAATGTAATTTTCTACGTCGTCTTTTTATATTAAATAAAATTTAAACGCAAAAAAAATCATAATACGCTTAAAAAGATTCAATTAAAACACGACGACGAAAATTATAACGAACTTAATAATAATAATAATAATAATAATAATAATAATAAATTTTCATTTGTTTTCATTATCCCGAATCATTATCATTATCGTTTTCATCAATCATCGAATAATAATAATAATCATTTTGATTTACAATTCTAAATTTTTTGTCTTTATTAAATTATAATTAATTAGTTTGAATTAAATAAAATTGTGATAGAAAAAAAAAAAAAGTATTGCCAACCGTTTGACAATAAATTTATTTAAATTTTTTTTTTTTTTTTTTTTTTTAACAAAATAATCACGGAGGCTTTGTTCGACGGAAAAAAAAAAATCGTTGCACGATTTACGCGCCACCTAGCGAGTGAAAAAAAAAAAAATTTTTTCTTCTCGTTTCGATTATCGAGATTATCGTTTAATATCGAACGCATTGATATAATAAAAAACATGAAAACGTTAAAAATGACGTATAAGAAGAAATAAAAAGTAAAACGGAAATTATTTACCGGAAACCGTTAACGTTATCGTTTTGTATTTAAATTTTCCTTACTATAAATGTGTATAACTTACGTTTCGTACGCGAATAACGAGACGAAAAATTAATTAAACGAAGAAAAAGTTTCCCCGACCCCCCCGAATAATTTAAATGAAAATATATATATATATATATATATATATATATATATATATATTTTAATCGAATTCGATTTATTAAAATTTATTTAAGACTTATTTAAAAAATTTGAAATTATATTCGTTACGACGCGAGAATAAAAATCAAACAAACAAACAAACAAACGAATCAAAACGGAATATTATTACGAAAAAACAATGTTCCTCCATGTTTATTTCTCTTAATTGCGAAAAGTTTTGGAAAACGGGAAAAGTCATTTTTCCAAATGAGTATTTTACATCTTAACGAACGTGCCCAAAGAATAATAATAATAATAATAAACCTACTACGTTTAATCCAATTTTTCATACATACAATTTACATGCATTCTTGTAAAAAATATAATATTAAAAAAAAAAATTTTCCCCCTCTCCCTCTCACTCACTCTCTCTCTCTCACTCTCTCTTCGATTAAAATAATAATAATAATAATAATTTTTTAGCAGAGTAAGAAGAGGAATCGTGACAAAAAGAAAAAAAAAATAGAGAATTATTGAAATTGACATAAGGAAAATTGAATTGAAAATTGAACCGAAAATTTTCAGTCGGAGAATCCACGCTTTTCCGGTTGTCATGACGACATTTTCTCTCTTACACTCTCTCTCTCTCTCTCTCACTCTCATTCTGTCTTTCACTCCGTTTTTTTTTACCCCCCTTTCTCCTCTCTCTCTCTCTCTCTCTCACTCTCATTCTGTCTTTCACTCCGTTTTTTTTACCCCCCTTTCTCCTCTCTCTCTCTCTTCATCTCTTGTAATTAGCCACTCTTTCCTTCTTAGAATATTGAATGCCCTTGATTTTCTCACAAAAATTCATATACTACTACATACTTGAATTAAAACCAATTTTTATTTACAACAGGTGATTGATTGATTGAAAAAAAAAAAAAGGAAAAACGTTCGACACGTTATTCGACAGTCGATAAAAATATTACGAATAATAATAATAATAATAATAATAATAATAATAATAATAATAATGATAATGATAATGATAAAAGTTTTACGCAAAATAATACAATAGTTATTAAATGGAAAAATGAAGAAGAAGAAAAATCAAAAATTTTTTGTCTCGACTGATTGAAAATTGGTTTTAACAATGAAATCGAAGGGATTCATTTTTCTCTCGCGATTTAATTTTATGATAACCGTTAGAAAAAAAAATTTATCTTACATATAAGAAGCACGACATGTTTTTCTATCATTTTACGATTTTTATGCGCTAATTAAGTCTTAACACAAATGCAAATCCACACATCTCGTAACGCAAAAAAACATAAAAAAACGCCATTTAAACGCCATACCATCAATACCAACTCAAAAATGTGGGCTTTTTTTTTTTTTTTTTTTGCTTTTTTTGCTTTTTTCAAATTGACAAAATGAATAAAATTTATGTGCAACATGTATACACAATGTTTACTTATGCATTTAATAAACAAAGAAGAACTGTTTGTTCTGCAATGTCAATTTAAAAATGCATTTGTTATTAAAAAAAAAAAAAAAAAGCCCAAAAGCTTAAAAAATACTTCATGCATGAGTTAAAAGCAATATTTAAGTAATACTCAAACCAAAACCCTTTTTTCTTTTTTTTTTTTAACTATAATAAAATGTAGCTTTTTTGTGATTTTTAAAAAGCAAGTTTTCCTCTTAAATTATAAGACCTTGTGTTTGCTACCGAAAAAAATGATGAGAAAAAAATTAATTTCAATATTTTTCAAATGTCACATTAAAACTAAAGAATTTTTTTTAAAAAAGTTTTTGAAATTTGAGTATAACCCTGTTAAATTTTAAGTTTTATAATAATTTGCACTCACCATCTTGTCAAACAATCTTCAATCGAATTGGTTAAGGCATGACCAAGATGAAGAGATCCAGTCACATTCGGTGGAGGTATTATCATAACAAATTTACCCTTAGGATTCGATTCATGAACACTCGCTCTCTAAAATCAAAAAAAAAAATTTCAAATCTAATTAGTACAATATGCTTTTCTTAATAATGAATAATTTTTTGCTAAAAATAACATAAATTCTCTGTTTTTGAAACTGAATTTTTTGCTGCAAATAAAATATGCTTTTATGAATGCCCTAAAATACGAATAGAAAAATTTCGATAAAAGTATTTTTTGTTACAACAAATGTTTTATTACACAATATGAATTGCTTTTGGCAATTGATTTCAAGTTTAAAAAAAATATGTAGTTATATTAGTTTTCTACTCAAAGTAAAAAAACATATCATAAGAGCAAATGAAATTTTTTAAATACGCTTATAAGAAAGGAAGTAATTGATTAATGTTCTACTTTCAGGAAAAAAAAAAAAAAAAAAAAATTAAAAATTTTCTTTCATTTATTTCCTGATATAACAGATTATTAACTAAAACTAGTCAATTACTTCATGTTTGAATTGGTCAAGGCAGTCTACAAGAAACTGGCTCATTAATAAGAAGCAGAGTGTTAGTTGTTGGTCAACATGATAATGACCTTAAAAGTAATGCGTCACTTAATAAGATAAAAAAATTAGGAAATAAAATGATTGAATGAATAAATTTAATGTCCCCCTTTTTTCCTACAAATTTTAAAAAATATTTTGTTCTAAAAAAATATTGAACAGAAATGTAGCGACAAAATAATAAATTTTGAGAGAATTTAATTTGATGTAGTGAACATTTTTAATTGAAGGTATACTAACTCCATATTCAGGTTTAAAAAATCCTTCTTTTTCCCACCATGAATACCAGGCAGCTTCCACAAATTGAGGACTGTAAGCATCAGGCAGTGGGATTTTGGTATCTTTTTTTTCTCCTTCCGGAGTCGGTACATCATAAACAGCTGCTTCTTTTTTGACTTTCGGTTTTTTCTGAAATTAAAAAATACAATTACTATCATAATGATGAATAATTAAAACTTCTTATTGCAATCATTCATGCAATATTTTTTAATAACAATTTGTTTTTAAAATAATCTGTTAAATTTTAAAACAAAATAAGACCTTGAAATTGTTATGGTTACAAAAAAAAGCCTAACCTTGGAAATAACCAGAAAGGCCAGTTAAATTTTCAGAATACATTCTGTTAAATAAAATAATAATTTAGAAAGTAAAATGTTTTGAGTAACACTGACACAATCAGAATGTTACCAAAATATTGCATAATTTTAAAAAAATTACTCATTTTCCTTTCTTTTTGGTTAGGCCAAATCTCAGTAGAATGCTACACTTTATTTTACTAAAATATAGACTGCACATCATAACATATGTGACATTAGGGAAGTACTAATTTATTCTTTAACATTTTAAGAACAGCAAATAATATTTGAAAACTTAACACAAGTGACCACTGTCAATAAATAGAAAATAAAATATGATTTGTTTTAATGAAGAATCAAATAATAATTTTCACAAAATAGTTACTTTTAATAAAAAAAATTTTGTAACAACCCTCTTGATGAAGTTGACATTTATTAACCTTACATAAAAACACTTTTATTAAATAAAAAATGAAACATTTACCTGACTCTTATCCTTAACAAGAATACTAGCAAGCTTTTCTTGTTTCTGCTTCAACTTTTCTAATTTCGCTAACTTTTTAGCTTCTTTTTCCAGCTGTTTGGCGGTTTTCGGTTGCCCATCTCCAGGGCAATTATTTTGTTCTTCAGTTTCACATGTACCATTCGCTTTAGTCATATTTTTTCTTTTTAATATTCCAAATAAATTTCGGTTATAAATATTATCTACAATTAATGGTACTCAATGTAAAAAGTTCAATGTAAAATATTATACAACTTGACTTTTCTCGACTGAGTCCACGTTTCTAATGAGCCATGTTTTCTACCTTGCACGAGTACCAACCTATTATTTTTACTGACCAACATTTTTCCAAGTTCAAGAGTCATATATCCTTAAGTCAGTTATCGTGAGCTAAAATGTTGGATAAATAAATATTAAGTCACTTGTAAATTGCTGAAAGGTAAAATAAAACATTTGGATTAAATAATAATTACATAAGAATATTATGACTACTTTTTTAATGATAGTATTTTTATACTATCATTTACTTTCGTATAATAAAGTATAATGAAATTTAAAAACTACCTTTTGGCTTAGACAAAAAAAAAACGAAAAAATTTAAATGGAAAATCATCCCTTGGTAAGCTTACAAAAAATGTTAAAAAAAGCATAAAAATTGTTTGTAATAATACAATCATAAAATATTTTAGTACTCAAATCAAAAATGTATTTTTCTTTTTAGTTAAAAGAACTTTTAAACTTTTGCAGTACCCATAATTTAGATACCTCAAAAGCTCATTTAGTTTTTGAATCTTACATAGAACTTATAGAAGGTAAAGTCCTTGTATTATTTTAAACAAAATACATAAATATAAAATTAATATTAATAAAATTTAAAAAAATTTTAAATTTCAGTACAAAAATTTTTTACATTAAATTATCACTACAATGAAATATTGAAAATGTTTTATTTTATCGGGCAAAAAGAAAAATCGAATAGTAAACCAGAAATTTACATTCCAATATTATCGCATGAACAATTAAGTCCTGAAGATATCGACAACTGGATGAAAATATTAAATACCGATAATGAAAAGTAAAAGTTAAAATAATAAATACATGCCTAAAGGAATAATTTTAAACATAAATTCAATTAAAACATAATTATATATATATATATATGTTACAGATTAAATTTTTTAATTAGAGAAAGAGATTCATCATCGGTTTGCTATCAAATAACAAAAGGATTAATTAAACCTGATTCTCCATTAGAAACGATTGATAAAAAAAATTGCGAATATAAAAAAAATCAATTAAATAATTTTATATATACAAACAGAAAACAAATTTATACAAAAGCATTAAAAGAAAGTTAATATTTTTTTTTTTATATATATATATTTATATCATTTCAATTATTATTATTATTATTCGCTTGTTATTAATGTTTTCATTTTAAAAAAAAATTATAATTAATTTAAAATTAATAAATATATATATATATATATATGTATATAAGATTTTAAATTAATAATATTTGAAAAAAGTGCATTTTCCAATCTCCTAATTATCCACTAATTATTATTATTATTATTAATTATTTTTATCATTACAAAATTAACTATTATTATATGTATCATTTGAGCAGCCTACATTATATATTAATAAAAATCTCCATAATAATAATAATTAATAACATGATAAATTCTACTACCTTTTAAACCTGCCAATATTTAATCATTATTATTATTTCTTCTTTTTAAATTTTTTAATAGGCTGTCTTTAAATAATTTATTTATTAACATAAACAGAAAAAAAAGGCACAAAAAATTATTAATTTATATACATTACTTTATTCGAATGCTCCAAGAAATTATTTTGAGCTTTTATAATAATAATAATAATAATTTAATACAATCGATTTAACTTGGCACCCTTATATTTTTTATAATATATATATATATATATATTTAAAGCTATGTAAAGCAAAACGTTAATAATAATAATAATAATAATAAAGGCTAATAATAATAATAATAAAGACCAAAGCAATGATTATTAAAAATTAATTCGAATGATGTCAAAAACTTGATATTTTTTTTTTTAATAAATTACAACCATAATTACACACAGTTATATCAAAATATGTTTATATACATATATAATATAAATATAAATTATATATATATATATATATATATATATATATATATATATCATATATTAAAAAATTAGAAATTTCATTTCATCAAATTAAACAAAGTTTTCAACATTATATTTTAAAAATTAATTACAAATCCTAAATTTATATATGATTTTTTATGACAAATAAATTATATAGTATATTTTTAGTAGAGTCATGTACACTTATCGTCCATATTTATACTAAAAAAAATTTATTTATACTATGAAAAAGTCGTTGAATTTAAAAAAAAAAACCGTTACCGTCCATATTACATTATTAGTTTTGTAAACCAATTTTTCTACAGCTTTAAATATTTTATTAAAATAATTTACAAATAAATAATATTAAAATCCAAAAGATTATTATTATTAAAAAAAAAAAAAATAATAATAATAATAATAACAGGAATACCAAGTTAAATACCTTATCAATAATAATAATAATAATAATAAATTTTAACAAATCATAAGTTTAAAATTTTTTTTAAAATTTAATATAATAGTTAATTAATAAAATAATAATAATAATAATAATTATCAATAATTAGGCCCATTTTTTCTCATATATATATGAAATTCATAATATATAAATAATAATATTAATATATATTTAATAACAAAAAAATTTTATACATAATAATAATAAAGTTGAATGAATGATAAATATTTATAAATAAAATTAGTTATTAAAAAAATTTAAACCGGTCGATTTCTATTACAATATTATTATTATTATTATATTTAAAATTATTAGTAATAGTTATTATTATTATTATTATTATTAAAATAAATCGTTGAGAGAAAATGAAAAAAAAAAAAAAAAAACAACAACGCTAAGGCACAAACTCTCGGTTGAATTTTTCCAATATGGAGTTTTCCCTATTATTATTAAAAAGAAAATTTATTATTATTATTATTAATATTGAAATTGTGTTAATTGAGCACCACTCTAATGTTAAAAAAAAAAAATAAATTCATTAAATAGTAATAATAATAATTGTTAAATAAAGCAAAACAATATACATAATTTAAATAAATAAAAACGTTTTTAAAAATAAATTTTTTTTTTTTTTTTTTCAATTATTTATTTTATTTTATTTTATTTAAAAAAAAGGCAAAGTTTTCAAAAAAATGAAAATAATAATAATAATAATTTAAAAACAAAGATGGTAAATAACAATACAACGATTATTTATTAATAATAATAATAATAAAAATATTATTAATAAATTATTAGAATTTTTTATTAATATAGTCATTTTAAACATTACATTATTATTATTATTAGTCTCAAACGATAAAATCAATTAAATCTATTTTTAAAAAAAATTTTAAATAAATTTTTTCCGCGCGAAGCCTACACAATAATAATAATAATAATCATCGTTTATATTAAATATTTAACAAAAAAAATTAATTAATTAATTAATCATTTTATTTTTATTAATTCTTCATTTCTATTTATAATCAAAAAAAAAAAAAAAAATTTCATTATTACACGTTGTGCCAAAAACCAATTTAAAAGGCACACATTTCATTCCTTAATAATAATAATAATAATAATAATATAATAAGTTAATAATAATGTTAGGTGCAGTCTTAATTATAATTACATACTTATTTATTTATTTATTTTTTTATTAATCGATGATTCGTTATAAAATTTTTCCCACGTTAAATTCAAAAAGAAGGTACCACCACATATCAAACCAAAAATATATATATAAAAAAATTATCATTATCATTATTAATATTAGTTTTTTTTTCTCTCCGAAATAAAATTAAGACAAATTTCATAAATGATTTCTTTTATATTTGCGTCTGTTAATAATAATGTATGTACGTAATAATAATAATTATTTACATTTTTTTTTTTTTTTCTATTATCAATAACATGAAATTCATTATATAAAAAAAAAATTAAGATAATACATATATATAATTATTATTATAATTATTAATAAAGTAAAATTTTTTAAAACCTGTACATTTTTCCTTATTCCTTATTTTTCATGCGCCAAATTTTATTATTATTATTATACTTTTGTTTATTCTATTTCAATTTTAACGAAATCAATCGATCGATTGCGAAATAACAAACCACTCCCCCCCCACGTCCTCCTCCTACTCCCTCCCCCCCGTGGGAGGGAATTTACAAAAAAAACAATTGAATCAACTCGTAATAAATATAACATTAGTACTTAGTACTTACAATGTTAATATATATATATATATATATGTGACTATATACACGAAAAACATTTATTTTGTTTTTGTTTAAAAAAAATAATAATAATAATAATTATGTCGTAGGAATTTCATCAGCACCAATCCGCCATGTATGAAAATTCTTTGAATAATGTTTGATCCGTGTCCGATAGAGGCCTTGGATCCTTGGGTGGAGTCAATTGTGGTTGTTCGGAGGTAAACTCTTCGTCAAAGTTGCTAACATCTTCGGACGAAGTCTAAAAAATATTTATTAATAATTTAATTAATGAAACACGTGGTCAATAATTTGAAAATAAAGATGGATGGATGGATGGATGGATGGATGCTCACCACTGTCGGAACAAAAGGCGGTTTGACTTTTCGCAACAAAAGATCTTCCCATGATATCAATCTGAAGAATGCTTGTTTTTTAACATCTTCCGCATCTCTTTCGCTCGATCCAAGTCTTCTTTCCGGATTTTTACGCAACAACTAAAAATTTATCATTCGTGAAATAATATATATATATATATATATATAAATAAATTCAAACCTTAAAAAATGTGATAAACACTTACTCTACGCATGATTGCAATCGCTTCCAAAGAAAGAAACCTCGGATACCTGACTTCGTCATTAACTATCGAATCGAAAACTTCTTCTTCGTCATCGCCCGGAAACGGAGACTGAAATAATAGGAGGAGTTAGATGAGGAGGAAACGCGAGAATGGACGTTGGCAAGCACGATAAATAAATAATTTTACCTCTCCGACGAGCATTTCGAATATGAGAACGCCGAGGCCCCACCAGTCAACGGCACGAGTGTACGACGTTTCCGTGAGAACTTCGGGAGCTAAAAATTCTGGAGTCCCGCAGAACGTTCCCGTACGATCACCGAAACCCATTCCTTCTTTGCACAAACCGAAATCTGCTATTTTCACATAGCCTTCCGTATCCAATAGTAAATTATCTAGTTTTAAATCTCTGCAACATCAACGGAGAGGTGAGGGAAGGGGGGAGTTAAAAATTTAAAATTAAAACGATCATTGACGTCATTACGATTTACAAATTCGCAAGAAAGATTAGCGCGTACCTGTAAATAATTTTACTTTCGTGAAGGTATTGAAGTCCTAATACGACGCAAGCTGCATAAAAAATAGCTCTCGGTTCGGAAAATACATCCGCGTGAATATGCATCATGAGATCACCTCCGGCAGCATATTCCATAACGAAACACACGTGTTGCTGTAACCGAATCATCATCATTATTATTATTACTTAACAAATTTCCCAATTAAACGTTTGATTTAGCGATCAAAGAAAATCACCTCGGTTTGAAAACAAGCAAACAAATTAACCAAAAATGGATGTCTCATAGTATTAGCCACTTCGAATATTCTCTTTTCCGACAGCAAACTTTCCACTTCGTCACGCGCTATTATATCACCCTTTTTCAAAGCTTTAATTGCAAAATATTCTTTCGTGTTACGATATTGAGCTAAAATAACCTGAAATGAAAAATTTCCAACGATAAAACGTTATTTACAAAAAAAAGGCAAACCTTAAAAGTTGAACTTATGAACTTTTACCTTTCCGAAATGTCCTCTTCCGAGTACGCTCAACAGTCTGAAATTATCCAAAGACATTCCAGAATATTGCGAATGTCTTTTAGATTCGTATGCGCTGTCCCTGTTTTCTCTATGTTCGCTTTGACGACGAGATAAAGATGGTCGTCTAACCGAGTCAGAGGGTTGAACAGGAATCGTTTCCGGTACCTAAATTTATTTAAAAGAGAGAGAGATAGAGAAAGAGAGAGAGAGAGAGAGAGAGAAAAAAAAGAGTTTATTATTAATAAAAAAAAAATTGCATTTACCACGCTTTGATTTAGTTATATGCATCCCACATAAAGTTAGAACCACAATTTTATTATTTATACGTTTATATTTTCCAAAATAAAATAAAAAAACTAAAAATACTATTTAGTTAATGTTAATGACTGACTATTATACTATTATATTATTATACTATTATTTCACAACAGTTTTTACAAAAAATATTATATAAATAAATAATTTTGTTATATTTAAGATTAAATTATTAGTAATTTCATGTGAAATTTTTATTAGTAATTAATAAAAAAAAAAAAAAAAAATGTCGACCAGAAAAATTGTCACAACTTACCCTTACAAAATATTAAATTAAATAATTTACATAACCTAATAATATTATTTTCATAACAAAAGCCCAAAGCCCCAATTGTGTCCCGTGGGGCTACCCAAAGCCCCAACTGTGGCCTGTGGGGCTGCCCAAAGCCCCAAAGTCTTTGTTTGTAAAAAAAAAAGTTAGATTATTTTATGTACAAGTTTTGTGTGAAATGAAAAATGTTTTCCAAATCCAAGATGGTAAGAGAGAATCGAATGAACCTGATGGAGCATATCCCATTGCAGATGAGAAAAAAAATGGCCTCTTTTGATTTTTTCCCCCCCCCCCCCCCATATCGATAATAAGCGTGATGATCTCCCCCTCCCCAAAAAAAAAAAAAAAAAAAAAATGATTTCCGGTTATTTTGAATGTATATAATTTTTTTGTTGCCATACTACAAGGCTTTCGAAAAAGTATTAAAACAATTTTCGAAGCAAAATTAACCCCCCCTTCCCCTTTCCCCCTCCCCTCCCTCGTAGAAAGCTTTTGTGATTTCAACTACAACTACTACTAATAGACTTTTTTGCATGCAACAATTTTAAGCGATTTGATTGATGTACGTTTTCATTTTTTCGTCCTGCATAAAAATGAATAAAAAAAAATACAAACAATGCCATGCAACAACAAAAGCTAAACGATTTTCTTTTCCCACGCTTTTTTTTTTTTTTTTTTTGGTATTGCTTTTATTATGTTGTCTCTACCTCATCATCGGGGAACTCAATGATCGGCTGCGGGGATCCCGAAATCGATCTCCCATCTCCTGTTTGGGATTTCTCTTCTCCACCTTTTTCGTAACGATCTTCTTCGTGTAAGAAGTCAAATTCCCCAAGTACGTTCTGCAACTTTCATAAATTGTTTGCTGTTTATCGAACATTTGATTTTGTGGACTTGCAACAAATTTTCATTAAATACAAATTTACGACTCCACCCCCCCACCCCCAACCCGACCTCTTTTACCCCTTTACTCGTGGCAACGTTTTCGTTTCAAGTGTTGTAATAATCATTTGTGTGCGTAAATTAAATATTGTGCAAAAAAAAAAAAAATTGTGCGAGCATGATAAACAAAATAGATTAAAGCAATCACTAGTCAAAATCCATTAGAAATTTCTTCTAGAACCCTTTAATTCAAATTACGCCATTTGTAAAATTATAATTAATTAATTATCAATAAAATTTAGTTTTTTCATTTTTTTTTTTTTTTTTTTTTTTCAAAGGTTTTAGAAACTCTTACCATCTTAATATAAATAAATAAATAAATAAATAAACTACAACTATTTTTGTGAAAGTATACAAATGAAGACGACTTTAATTTACTCCCTTCTCATAAAGAAAAAAAAAGAGAGAGAGAGAGAGAGAGAGAGAGAGAGAGAGAGAAAGAAGAATACCCGTAAGAATTTTGACCTTACCTCGGTGTCAATTTTTGCATTGGGTAGAGGAGGTACCACCGGAGGAGAAACAACAGTTCTTTTTTTAAATTGATTTTGAGCTATCGCCGAGGGCAGTAATGAAGGCGTGTCCGGAGGCAGAGGAGGAAGAACTGCAACGCCCAAATTTAAACCCAACGGTCGGGGTCCGGATAAACCTCCTCCGACGGGATCTGGAATTTCACCAGGTGCTTCTTGCTTTTCTTCGACTTGTGAAAATGACGAGAAAAAAAATAAATAAATAAATAAAAATTTATAAAATTGATGAATAAAATTTTTTTTTATTCTTTACAACCGTTTAGGTACGTACCTTGAGAGACTTCGGGAACGCGATGAGAATTTTGTATTGACGGAGAAGAACGTTTCAACAATCTGCCCCAGGTGGCGACATTTATGTTCATTTGATTGGCTCTCGGAAAATTTTTCCCCTGTTGTTTGAATATTTTTCTCTGACGTTGTAATTTCGGCTTTTTCGAAATCATCGGATTTAAAAATTTGATCTCTGCAAAAAGCAATCCCTGAGGCTCGAGTTGGAGCGCCATCCCGTGTCGTACGTCATCGATAAATTCTTCCAATTTTAAAAATTTAACGGCACACAGAGACCTCCAATCTCTCCAGTAGACTCCAAGCTCCAATTCTCTCGACTTATCCAACTCAATTGAAAATCTTTGATCCCAAGCTTGTTGAGAACAAACTCTCCAACTTGTTTGAGCCACTTGTTGATTATCCAATTTGATCACAGCCATGATTTCTTCTGCAAAATAATAAAAAGAAAAAAATATTCATTTGTAACAAACCTAACTTACAAAAAAAAAAAACATAATAAAAAACTAAAAAAAAAAAATTAAAACTCACGACTGGTTTCATCTTTGACGCTGTAAGACTTACTGGAACTTCTCCCTGTAACTCCTTTTATTAAAACCGAACGGAGATCGCTTGGACTAGACAAAATATCTTTGTCTCGTCTTGATCTTCCAGGCACATCTTCCAGAAGATCTTGACATCCCATTAATCTTACCTAAAAAAAAAAATTTATATTTATGCTACAAATTTCCATAAATTTACAAACGAACGAAGCATTTGAAATTAAGTACCTCTAATTTTCCCGTGACGGAAGCACATCGGCTAAATGAAGTATGAGACGTTGGATTTGTTTGCCTGGAATCGGCTGCTCTGAAAGGTTGCAAACTGGTATACGTGATCGATCCGGGACTCGAAGCTTGAACACTTTGCAATTCTTTTTTTAATTGAGCGGATGCCGGTGAATCCGGAGGAAGTTCTTGACGCCTTTTCTCCAACGAATATCTCAAGAGATCTAATTTTTTACTAGACGCTGACAAACTAGCTTGAGCCTGTAAATAAATAAATAAATAAATAAATAAATAAAAATATTAATCAACGTCTGAAAAATTTTTATTTGAAACATGACCAACATTAAAAAAAAAAAAAATTACCAATATTTTAATAATGAAAGAAAGATGATACTCTTCCTCATTCTTTTTTTTAATTAGGATAATAATTTAATTAATTAATAGGTTAATAAAGTACGAGTAATGTTGTAGAGTAGTTATTAATACTTCACAAAAATTAAATAATGTAAAAATACCTTATGTATAGTACACAAATACTAATTTATATATACATAATTCAAATACAAATTTACTAAAAAAAAAAAAAAAATGGCTACGTTTTATTTTTCCGTCATTCTCACAACAACATTTAATGTTTACAAAAATACATTTTTTTTTTTTCAATTAATTATTATTATTATTATTAATTATTTTTTTCAAAATGCCATCGACAATTACTACAAAAGCAATAAGAATTTTTGGCAGGACCGAAATGTTTGTTCCATTTTTTTAAAAATCCATTTGAATTATGAGATTTTTGAAATTCGATTCGACCGATTTTTACGCGATCCTCCTTTATTACATCATCACCTAATAAATCATATTTTTTTATTACGTTGTTATTATTAGTATTATTATCATTTTGAGATTTCCCACATTTTTCCGGTTCAAAATATTTGGTATCGTTTCTTAAACCTGGATTCGTAGCTTTATTTTCCCCTCGTTTTACATTCGCCATATTGTTTTTATCCAACAGATTCGTTGAAAATTGAGTGCTGTTGTACGTAACAGTTTCGTCTTCGTCCACAATGTCTTCTGCTGTCACTTTATTCGCCTTCTCTTCTTTTTCGCGATTAACATCATCAGCTTTATTCTTTAATTGATTATTTTCCAGTACGATGCTACAAGTGCTCTTGCACAATTTCTTCTCCGGCTCACGCCCATCATAATCCTCGTCATTTTCAAACGAAGTAATCGACGAAAATAACGACTCGGATGGAAAAGAATTACCGGAGGATCGTATTATTTGATGGTGACGTTTAATCGTCCTCGGAAACGTTTGCGAACGATTTTCTTCGTATTCGAAAAATATTTTTCCATCGCAACGGGGAGGAACGGTCGTGAACAAGAGAAAACCTTTTTGAAATCCGTACGTGGGATTATTCGATTCGATACAATTAAAATCAAACGTTTTCCTATTATTATTATTATTATTATTATTAATGTAATTTTTATTATTATTTCCGTAGAGTTTTCTTAGAGTTTCGCAGGAAACAATTAAATTTGCACGTCCAGACCATCTTTCCGTTATGACAGACGTTGTTAAATCGTCGTCACCCATTGTCCTCCTCCTCCTCTTCGTTTTTCTTCTTCTTCTTCTTCCCTTTTTTTTGTTAAATATTAAAAATCACTGCGTTTCTTATTTTTTTTAAAAATTATTTAGTCACACAAAACAAAGTCAATAATAAACTGAAACTGAGAAAATTCCAATCATCCCGACAAAAATCCCGAAAAAAAAAAAGAAAAAAAAAAAAAAAAAAAAAGGATTGACCGTAATCCAGGTTGTAATAATTCAGAAAAACCGGTGCAACTAAAATTTCAAAAAAAAAATTTTTTTAAACTTTGGCCATTTTCCATTAATTTTAGGAAAAAAGCAACATTTTTTTTTTTAAAAGTCAATCAAAATTTTCATAACTTTAAAATCCGACGTAGCGGTAGATAATACTAATAATAATAATAATAATAATAATAATAATTTAAATAACAATCGACATTAAATTATTAAAACGTACATTTTTATACCATGAAACAGATACGAATAATAATTACGCATTTAAATAACAAAAAAAAAAAAAAAAAATCATACAAAAATAAATTTATATATATATATAAATAAAAATCCATGTGAATCATATAATAAATGTAAATAAAAATTCTATTGAATAAATTTGAAAAAAAAAAAAAAAAAAAAAAAATGTGCGTTGCAATGCCAAAAAAAAAATCAAAACTTTTTCTATTTTTCGAGAGCCAAAATTTAATGCGATGGCAATAATTTATTTTAAGAGTATTAAAATTTTATGTCAAAGGTCTCTCTCTCTCTCTCTCTGTGTGCCGCCTTAGTCAACTGTCTATTTATTAAAAAAAAAAAAAAATTTTATTTAAATGCAACGACAAAAAAAAAAACAAAAAACAACTTGTAAATTGCATTGTAGTAAGCATAAATTCAACGTATTAGCACCACGTGTTATTATAGTTTAGCACGTGTGCTGTGACTCATTTAAAAGGTACAAATTAAATTAACAAACTTGTGCAAAATATTACATATATAAATATATACATATTATTATTATTTTGCTTTCTTCAGTTCAGGCAAAACGCCTCAATTACTTGTGTGAAAACGCATAATTTAAGTTTACCAAACACTTTCTCCCCCTCCCCCACCCGTAAAATTGTAAACTTTTTAAAGGGGATTCATTCAATGAGTACCAACAACAACCGGTTGATGAATATCAACCAGTTAGGATGTGCCAACTAACCTAAATTTTTTTATTAATATAATGATGCACTGCATTCAATTGGCAATGTCGTTAAACTTTTACTTTATCGCGTATTACTTTTTATATGAATAATAATAATAATTATAAAAATAACTTACTTCGTTTAAAGCTTTTTTATCCGCTACTTTGTAACTTTGAAGTAACTTTATAGCATTTTTCGCACCTTCGACAACGGCTGCTTCGATTCTAAGACGGTGTCGCAATTCTTCAATTCGATCCTCTAAAGGAATCTCCAACGGGGAGTCGTATTTATCTAAAAAATTTAAATTTAAATTTAAATTAATTAAATTTTTTTCGTAAAAGTTTCTCTCTCTCTCTCTCGATATCTATTATTTTATTCTTACGGGAACGATCACCATTTGCCGGAGAATCATTTTTCAATTGTTTAGCTCTGTTTATTCTCATTTTTAAAAATTCAATTTTCGCTTTGGAATCTTGCAACATTTGTTGAGCTTCTGCAAGGAGTTTTCTATCCCGGTGACCAAGACTAGCGATCATATTTTCGGCTCCTGCTTTCACTTTGAGCTCGATGTTCAATTGCTTTTCCAACGATAACCATCTTTGATCTTGAGGATCGGTGCTCGAAGTGACTGGAGAAACGTGGGAATCTGGAATAAAAAAGAAAAAAAATTAATATTATTTCCTAAACCCTGGATGGATAATATAGACTCAATTTGAACACATTTTAAATAGCCTTAAAAAAAAAAAAAAAAAAAGAATTATGAATGTCAGCCATCTGACCTTGTCAATTTCATCAATTTAATTTTGAACTATGCGTATAATGATTAAACCAATGATAAATGTACAATTTAAAACTATTAAAATGAAGTTTTTGTAATTATTTTCTTTTTCAACAAAAAAAAAAGGTGAATTGAAGGTTATTTATAATTTCAAAACATAATTTAAATAAAAAACAAATATTATAGAATTTGAACTTGAATAATTAAGTGATATCTATCGTACCGTTTTGTCCATTGATGATGGTATTTCCTTGACATTGTGTAAGAATGATTTGGGATTCTAATTCTTGCACGTCTGCCTGCAGATCTGCAAGTTTAGTGTTGCTCTTCTTCAATATGGACGCGACATCGGCCAATGATTTTCTATCTTTAGCAGCTTCCCGTAATTTCTCAGCACCTTCTTTTATTTTCAATTCTTTTCGTATTTCTTTCCGAATGTGTTCCTTAAGTTCTTCGAGTTTGCTAGATAAAACGGCTTCTGGCACTCCATCGGATGTAGGTAAGCCATATTTATGACTAAGTTCGTATAAAATGGGATGACGAATGTAATCTCCCTATTAATTTTTTTTGTAACATAAAAAAAATGTTAAATATCATTTTTTTTTTTTTTTTTTTTTTTCATTGAAAAAGGATAATGTATATACAATAACAAATGACAAAAATCTATGACAAAAAAAAAAAAAATGCAAATATGCATTTACATATTAAAAATAATTTAATTTACATTATTCTACTACTGTATAGTATATATATATATATATATATATAAATCATTCATTCCCTAACTTAAATCTATATTGTTTGAGTCCAATTTAAAAAATTTAAATCAATTGATGTTCCTTAAGGAACTTTCCTCCCCGCCCCCCGGCCCCCGACCAATGGATTTCTATTGTTTTTAGCAATGAGAAGAAAAAGTGATTTTTTACAATAAAATGTGTAATTTTTTTCTTTATTAATAATTGTTTAGATTTTTTTAGTAATTAGTTTTTAATAACTACTTAATAAGTTTTTTTTTTTTTTTTTTTTTTTTTTTTCACGTCAAAATTTTTTTGTAATGTAAAATAATTATGTGAAATAAAATAAATAATAGAATGAATTTATAAAGGAAATTATAGTGTATCATGTTGTTTGTTAAATTTCAATAATAAATGAATGGTTTGAATACAACAATTATTTGACAAAAAAAAAAAAAGAAACTATTTTTTTTTTTTTTTTTTTGTTTCCTTTTGAAAGAAAACTTTTGACGTAGGTTTTTTTTTCCCAACAAGTTTAAAATAAACGAAATTATTTTATTATTACCACAACTGTCAATAACTGAAATGTTGTTAGAAAAAAATAAATAAATAAATAATAAATAGATGATGGCTTTTAGAAATTCTAAATCATTTATAAAAATACTGACTAATATATATATATATATATATTTTTTTTCTTAAATAATAATTACTACTTGTTTTACTTATTAAATAATATAAATTATTATTTATAAATTTTATAATCATTGATGTATTATTATTATTATTATTAACGAAAAGGAAAAAACAGAAAAATTTAAAAGTTTTTTTTAAAATAAAATTTTCACTCAACATTCTCTACTTTTACAAAAAAAGAAAAATCTAAGTGTACTATAAAAATAAAAATAAAAATAAAAATAGAGAGTATTGAAAAGAAAAGAAAAAAAAAAAAAAAACATAAGAATAATAAAACAGACATCTTTTTTTTTTTTTTTTAAATAGACATTTATAAAGTATGAAGATGGTATTGTACATACTACAGAAATAAAATTTCGACAAATTTATTTAAATATGTATATATGTATCTTGAGGATGCCAGCAGTTGGTACTTTTGGTGACACTTTTTTTTATAGTCGAAGTAAGATGCAATGAACAGTAGCCACGTTTTAGAGATCAAAAACTAATTGTTATATTCGTTATAACTCCTTTCCCAGCATCCCAGACTGTCGGGATGAAAAATAAAAGAAAAGAAAAAAAAAAAAAAAAATAATCACAGTTATAAAAAACTGTTAATTTACTTTTTTTCAAATATATTTACAGCATTATTGCTATTGTTTGTTTTCATAATATGAAATTAGAAAGGATAATTTCTTGTTTACAAAAAAAAAAAAACAAAGTAATGCGATAAATCTAAAGTGAAACATCTAAACATATTTTAAAGTACACAATTTTAAAAGTAAAGTTCATAAAAAGTAATAAATTTAATTTGTGTATTTTTATATATATATTTAAACAAACCACAAAACTTTTGAAAAATAAATTTAAAATAAACTAAATTAATAAGAAGTAATAAATACTCTTCGAATAATTCATTTTTAAAACGACAAAGCTAAATGAAACAAAAAATTAAAAGTATTTATTATAAGTTAAATATTAAAAATATAAGATTAAAGAAAAAAAAAAAAAAGTAATATAAGTTTGAATAAAAAAAGATTGTAAAATTAAATAAATCAATTGGTAATATTAAGGTATTTTTATAAGTAAAATAAGTATTACTTTTGTCGAGTTTTACATTATTAATATAATGTGAATTAAAATATATATTCATATGAAATTTGTGAATAAAGTTTGCATAATAGTAAAATGGGTGGAAAAATTAATAAAACGGTAACGAGTTAAAAAAATTTTTTTAATTAATTAAACGAAATCATTTTAATGAAAAGTTAAAAGAAATATATTTAAATAATGCTATAACTCCATCATGCCTAATCCACTTAAATCATGAAAGCTTCGGTTTTATAAATGACTTTTTGAAAAGCTACAATTAATATGAAAGTAAAAACAATGTGTGGTTAAAATATTAAGATGTAAAATTTAGATTTTATGAATAATTATAAATCGTAGGATTTGAATGTGAATAATTTTGAAACATCGAAAAATGGAAAAAGAAATGGAGAATAACATCACACAAAAAAAATTCTTGTCTCGTAACCAATGGTATACATTAATATGATATTATAATTTAGAAATGATGTAATAAAAATTATATGAAATATATAAATAAATTACGTGGGAGCGTTTTTAAATATTTTGTACTTATAATAAATTTATTTTTTTTTATTTTACATAAAACCTCACCTGATAATAATTACAACCCGCCATCTTGTCAGATTTCAATGAATCAAATGATTGAATAGCACGAGCATAACTTTGAAACAAAAGTTATTTATATATATATATATATAAAACTAAATATTTATTTTAAATAGATTTAGAAAAATCGAGTTAACTTAAAACGTTTAAAATATTAAACAGATTAAATAAAAATAATGAAATATAGAGGGCTAACAGGCTACAGTTAACACATAATAATTTTCTGTAAAAACATTACTAGTTAAAAACGATTATACAGTTGGCATCACTGTTTTTTTTTTTTTAGTAACCTGTTGCACGAATGTACATTTAAGTCCTTGTCTCGTGTAACGCAAGATTGCTAACATTAATAAACAACTAAATTACTTTCCATCATTTTTCCTTCTTTTTCATTTTTTAAATTCGACGAATTAAAATCGAATTTAATTATTTTATTAAAATTTAAATAAATTTATTATTATAAATAATCGATTGGCACTCAGATAAAGAATTTAAATTTAATATTAAATTCTGTTGATACTCGCTTCGATTTTCAAACCGAATTTAAAAGCATTTTTTTTTTACAAAATTTTTCAAAATTCACATTAAAATTAATATTTATTTCATTTTAAATGATTTAAATAAAGTTTTTTCAATAGTAATTATTATTATTTAAAACATAACAAAAATAAAATAAATAATACAAAAAAAAAAAAACGGCCGGTTTATTTATAACTTATCCTTCATTGTTTTTTACAAAAAAAAAATTACTCGAATAATTATAACAATAATTTTCCTTTTTTCGAATCAAATAAAAAATAACGGTCATTAAAAATGTGTTTTTTAAAACATTTTATTCTATTCCAACATAAAATAAATTATAATTAAAGTAAATATTTAAATTAAAATTTAAAAAAAAAAAAAAACAAAATGGCGGTCTTGAAAATACTTATCAAACGGTTATAAAACAATTCATATTTTTCTTATTTTCTACCCGTTTTAGTAATAATGGCTTGTTAAATTATAAATAAAACATTTCCTTTTTTATCAATAACGATTGTTTTTATTAAATTTCCTCCTTTCCTTTCCTTTAATTAAAAATAAATGAAAAATTAACAAATTTATTCCTTTGGTTCAAATTACTTCATGTTGTTCATGCCTGATTTTTACAACAGACAGATTTTTTTTAAAAAAATTGATGAAACCTATAAAATAAGTTAGAAATAACATAATTAACGGTAGAAAAAATAATTTAGATAGATATTAACCGTAAATAAAAGCCAAATAATAAACATTAAGAGAAATAAATAAGAAATATTTAAAGAAAATATTTAATTATTAAGGTATTATTATAATGTTAGAAAATGTTTAACTGTTTGTGTTAATAAATAAATTGATGTAAACGGTTTATGTATAGCAACCAAACGCCATTTCAATTTAATTATTTCAGCAATATTTATATTCCAACACCTCGAAATTTGTTTTAAATTACTTTACCATAATTTAAATAATTTTTTTTGTTGTAGAAGATAATTGTGACAAAAAATTTGAGGTGACGTGGATGAATCATGACTATCATAAAACCAGACGATATAAATCAAAAGAACCACCAAAGGAAATCTAGTAATCCAATTTTTCCCTTCTTCTTTGTTTCTGACAAAAAATTATTACAATTATATCAACTGAATTACAATAAATTACATTATTTAAAATAAAATAAAAAAAATAAATTAATTTAATTTTTGTCATGATTTTCTTTTAAATAATTTCGAGGCATATTAACAGAAGGATTACAATTAAGCATATTAATATATATCTTTTTTTTTTTTTTTTTTTTAATAAAGAAAATAATAATAATAATTAATAGAATATTTATATAACAAAAAAAAATTTAAATAATAAGAATTTTATAAAAATTTTACGATAAAAAAAAAATAATAATAATAATAAAAATAAATAAATAATATTTCCAATTGAATCGAATGGATTGGATAGCGATAATAAAAAAAAAAATATATAAAGACGAATGTAAACGTTTTGGCGCAATATGATACACAGAGGATATATATATATATATATATATATATATATATATATTATGAAAACTTTTTTTTTTTGTTTTTTTTTTTTTTTTTTGTATACAGCTACCTCTCGAAAATTCCGCTTTGGTACCAAAAATTGTTATAAATGAAAATCTAAAAATAAAATTATAATTAGCGTGTGTGTGTGTGTGTGTGTGTGGAGATTTTCGATTTGGCGAATTTCATTTTTTTATTATTATTATTTTTTATTTTTTTTTTGTTATGATTTACCGGTATTATTTCCATCCGTTATTGATATTTCCATTCCTAGATTTTTTTCTACTGCTTTCATAAGTTCCGATGCATCTTCGTGAAAAAGGAAAACTGCGGGTATAGTAACATCGTTTTTCCCATCTCCCGACATGGCAAACATTGATGAAGTCATTAATGACGAACCTGGGGTATTATCTATAACTATTGCAGCTACGGCGCCGGCTTCTTCTACTTTTCTAACCTTAAAGTAAAAGAGTGCAAATTTTGTTCTTGGTCCTTCATACCTCGCTCGGATACCTTATTTTTTCCTTATAAATAAACTTACTTTACTAACAAACATGCAATCCCCTCGTTGTATTATTACAATTCGACCTTTGAGCCGATCTGAATTACTCAATGATTCACATGCTTGAATAGGATCTGCCACGCCAACTTTGGCAGTAACCTACAAAGAAAATTTTACTTATTAGTCTCTTTATTCTCAACCTCTCCAATTCAATTTAAATTAAAACTTACCCGCATTCCCCCGGAAAGATCTTTGCCGAAATGAGCTGGTCCAGCAGCTATTGAAATCATTTGGCCATTTTTTTCAAAAACGACAGAAAGAGGGCCTTTGTCCGGCACATGTTTCTGAGTTTGAGATAATTCAAGCATTTCTTGCATAAAAAGTAGACCTTCTTTTGCATCGGCTTGAGATCTTGCGCTAGCTATGGTATGAACCAGCTGAACGCGACCGTCGGCCATTGATAAAACAGCAATACCCATGTTTTTCAATAATTGCAAGTGCTCAGAATCGCCTACGATTGAAATTTTTAACGTTAAATTTTTTGTTATATTTTAAAAGATGATAAAATTTAAATTAAACCGAGAGTTACAAACCCGCTGTAAATTGTGACGCAAGTAATTTTCTTTTCGATGTTCTTGGACACATTCCGTTAACTAAATTTTTTAAAGGTTTTCTAACACTTTCCGGAAACAGATCAAGGGTGTTGGGGCAACATCTAGCAAATTCTGAATTTAAACCATCCATATCATCTGTAAATTGTTCGTCCAGGGCAAACGAAGTCAAATTGTGATTTCTTGAAAGACTTAATGGAAGCAAATGAGCTTCTGTTGTGAACAAAAATTCATCTAAATCTATTAAAAGATCGTTGGTATCAGCAAACAAAAGGTAAAGGTACTTGAAAGTTTCGGCCAAAACAAATGAGTCCATACGATCATCGTGACCTCCTGTTCTTACATCTTTTATGGTGGCATAACTAAAATGGAAAAATTTCATTACGAAATATGTAAAATTTTTTTCTCCTGTTTTTTTTTTTTTTAAATAAAGAACTTACCCACAAGGCACCCTGGCATATTTTTGCAAACTTTTTAAAGCATATTTTCCTACTTGCAAATAATAAGGATCGTTGGTAGCCTTATATAAGAAATAAGTTGATTCAACAAACTCAGGACGGAGGGGGTGTTGACCCCAGTGCACGTGAAAATCGGTCGTAAACGCCTCAGGTATTAGATTATGCCTTTGCATTATTTGATACAACATTTCGTGAGTTTCCACTGCAGGTTTTAAGTCGCCTTTTAATACCTGTGAAATTTCCCATGAGTTTTTATAAATTTTTATTAATAATAGTTTTAGTTTTTTTTTTTTTTTTTTTTTTTACTTAAAAAAAAAAATACCTGTAATCCAGGCCAGAAAGCTAAAAGAGCGTCCATAAAATTTTTTGAATTAGTATGAGGTCTATGCATGTGAACATCAATCAGCATTGGTCCCTGGCTGATATATTTCATTATAGCACTATAATGTTTGTTAAAACGTCCTAAATATTTTTCATCTCCCAAGAGAATGTAAGCTTTGAGGCAATATTCATAGTATGAATCTATTCCTGCACCTACTCCAGAATCGCGACGTACCTACAAATCAATAACTCAAATGAAAAAATCATAAAATTGCAAAAAAAAAAAAAAAAATTAAATAAAAAAAAATAAACTTACCCAATCACCAGATTGAACATTTAACACAGTACCCATTAAATCGGAACTTCTGTGCCTAATTTTCCATAAGCCATCCATAGCTCTATGCGCTTTCTGTTCAAATATGAATTCGCCTGTTAATCGTGACAGAGCAGCCATTTCTAAAATCATTGTACCGGCACAAGCTGTGCAAGTTTCTTGATGAGCAGATAAACTCATATTTTTTAACCCATGTTTTAAATTTACCTAATAAATTTCAGTTATAAAACTTTAGCTATGAAACATTACACAAAAATTAATCATTATAAATTAAAGGAATTTTTATATTACTCGGGAATGTGGAATTCCGGTAGTTGTATTAAAGGCAGGAAGCAATCTAAAACCTAAATCTTTTGCTAAAAATAACAATTCTCCCTTGTACCAAGGCATTATTCCATCTCTTTGCTGAAAATACTCAGCAAGTATGTGAGCAGAAAGAAGTCCCCCAAGAACTCTAATGTTAGTTTCAAAAACAGATACTATTACATCTTGGTCAAATGAAACATCTTTAATAACATATTTTACAGCTAATTCAAATTCTTCTAAATCTCCTAAGATCACCAATGTGTCTAATGAATCTATTAGAGTGAGAGAAAAACTGAAAAATAAAAAAGTTTTTTTAAACTACTGCTAAGGAATTTTGAGAATATGTATATTGAGGAACTTTGAAAAAAAAATTATATAAAAACATTTTATTACTTTCCAAGTGTATCATCTAAATCTCCCCTACTGTTTAAAGGATCTTTCCACCTCCCTTTGCATGATAAAGGCATTAATTCATCAGCTGGATATGCATTTTCCTATAACAAGTGATAAACCTTCGTCAAACAAGTAATTAAAACCTTGCAATTTTTTTTTTTTTTTTTTGATTTAAAACAAAAATTTACCATGTAAGCTCTGTAGGCATGATAGAACATATCTCTTGACTCTTCCCTAAAATATTACAAACTTGTAAATAAACAATATTTAAAAAACAGAAATATTGAAAACATAATTAAAGCCCAAGCATGAATGTAACTTATTTACTAATTAAACTAATTTAAACTTCTCAAACACTATTTTGCCACAAAAAATTGTAAGCAATCTTCTTGAATAAATAATTTCTTTATTTAAAAAAAAAAAAAAAAACATACTTGAGTTCTTCCTTTTCTTCAAATGACATAGAAGGAACACTTTCATCAACTGCAACATGAGCGAATATCGCGGTTCCAACCAAAATCACCAGGATATACTGTTTCACCTCTTTGAGTACCATTATCCACTACTACACAGATTTTTAAAAAACCACATGAATCTATTTTGATTGTATGTCAAGAAGTTTTTTTTTTTTGTTTCAATTTTGACATACTAATGTCGTCAATCGACATTAAGAATTTCGTCAAGGATTTTCTTATCAACAAATTGCTGATTATGTTCCACGTAGAAGGATAAAAATTTTTTTAGTTTTTCGTAACATATTTAAAAAACTTATTTTGTGTGCCTTTGAATAATTTTAAAATTTTTCCTCACACAAAATATATTTATTTAACTCAAACAAAACCTTTTACGTAGATTACAATTATGAAAATCTATTGGTAACAACAAAACTAAAATTCCATTTTTACTGCCATTTTAATTAACGAAAGTTTAGCCAACTTTATTTTAAACTACTCTGGTTATATTGTCAAAAATTATTACATAAGAACTTCTAGAAGTTTTTCATTTGATTTTAATTGGGTATTAAATCAGTTCCATTTTTTTTTTTTTTTAATTTTAATTAATTGAAAAAGTTTTTTTCATTAAAAGTACAAAGAGTTTTATATAAAGTAAAGCGAATGAGATCAATATTAATATCTATTAAAAATTGATTTTTTCTTAGCGATTTTCAACTTTTTCCTGTTAAAATTATTCTAAGTGTTTTTTTTATTTTTTCTCAGTAGTATAAAGTATTAAATTTTAATTTTTTCTAATTACAAAAAAAAAAAAAAATAATTTTTTAATTTGAATTTTTTTAAAATATATTTTAATATTACAAAATATTTTTCTTAGATTTGCCTTGGAATTATCGTATTGAGTTAATATTTTGCAGAGAAAAATTTCCCTGTGAGAGTTATTAACATCGCCATTTCTCGTGAATTCGACTAAAATTTTATATGTTAATTAGTAGCCCGCATTCAAATGAAAGAGTTGTGAAGTTCATCACTCTAATTGGTTATTTTTGTACGTTATTTCTTTGAAAAATAATTTTTTTTTCCTATATATAGATTTATTATTATAAAAATTATAAGTAAAATATTTATATATGAAAGTTAAGTTTAGAAATTGGTTTTTTTTCTGACACGACGATAGAGATTGTTTATGCATTTTTTTGTGATGTTTTAAAACGAATCTTGAATTATATTATATTTTTTAATAATTTTTATGACAATCTAATAATTAAATTTTACTCGTTTATTAACTATTTTTCTTCATATATGAATATAATTTCGAACTAAATAGATAATTTGCTCCTGGTAATGATCGAGTTATAGTTCAAATTAGGAACAAATGAACATGATGAATGATATTGCATATAATTGCGTTTCTTATTTAAATAATTATTTTTTAGGTTTCTATGTAAATTTCTAAGACAATTATGTTAGAATTAACAGTCAAAACTTTGGATTCTCAGAATCATTCATTTACAGTTCCGGATGAGGTAAGCAATTATAATAACTTTATTTCTAGTTTTATCCTATGAGAGAAAAATGTCTTACACAAAAATAGAGAAAACTATTTTGGGTTATTCATAATAAGAAATTTTTTTTATAAAATTTTAAAGTTATTTATGTAATTTTTCTTTTTATTTTTCTATAAAACTACTAATCCAATACCTGTAAATACATAAAACCATTTAATTTAAGTAATAGATGATATTTATATAAAGCTTTGATTCTTCTGATGAAATTTCATTCTTTTGTTAACTATAAAGCCCTCTCACTCTGAAAATAATGTTAAAGCAATACATTTATAATAACATTGAAATATTTTAGACCACTATTCTTCAGCTCAAAGAGAGCATTTTGGAAAAAATGGGTGTTCCTGTTGAAATCCAAAGACTAATATTTCATGGAAAAGTTCTGCAAGATGAGAAAAAGTTATCAGATTATGGTGGTAAGCAAAAACACTATAATAAAATATCTCTTCCTTAAATAATATTTTAAAGTTTAATAAAGTAATTTTTAATCAAGTATTAAGTAGTAGTGTTAGTTATTCGATATATAAAGTCGAACTATTATTAGAAATAAACAAATAATTAAATTACAAATTAATCTTTCATTTCAAATTTATTATAATTTTTTTAATTTCTGAGATTGTTTGCCTTAATAAGAACTAAAACTATGAATTACAAAAACTAATAAATTTAATGTTTAAACTTGAAATCTACATGTCTGTTGTACTTTATTTACACAGATGTCAATGGTAAAGTTATTCACCTTGTTCAAAGACCTCCTCCTCCTCCTAGCAGAGGCAATGCCAATAATAGTTCTGAGGGTAATCAGAGGACAAACAACAGAAGAGCTCACTATAGTAACAGAGACAGAATTGATGGTAGTAGTTCTACTTATCTTGGAACAATGGCTTTCCCTACTGATTTTATAGAACCACAAGGTATTTGACTTTGATTTCAGTTACTACATAATACTTTTAATATTAAGCACAGGGACGGAGAACTTATCTTTTTAGATACTCTGAAGTCGAGTAGTTTAAAGGTTTAGTTGTAAATTAGAGTGTGTTAACATTTTCTTATAGGAATGATACAATTGCCTCCCAGTCAGCGTTTATCGCGAAGAAGACTTCTTGTTGCACAGAGGATGCTCAATCAAGCAGGGGCTTGCATAACAGCTTTAGAAAATAATGAAAGTCAACCTTCGAACGTTACAGAATCCCAAGAAACATCAACTTCTGTTAATTTTATATCATCTAATACTTCAAACAATGGTGAGTCCTAAAAAATTTTTTTAAACCTCCTATTTTTGACCTTTTCTTTAACATAAATTGATCATTTTATTTGCGCTAGTGGTGACGTCCACATTTTGGGCAATAATGCTATTATTGCTTGCAGGGAGGGAAGAAGCAGATATGTTTCTTGGAGAAACAACGGGTAGTATTGCGCGAGCAGCACAAGCTGCTACCGCAGCAGCTATCGCGGCTGCGGTTTCTGCAGCGCACTCTGTTGTACCACACATCACCGTTAGAGGTGCATCAGGTCAGAATGACTCTCCTAATTCCAACCTGGATAACACAAACTCGAATATGAGCGATTTAAATCTTAACCTCAACATTAATGGTACTTAACACATTTCTAGTATTTAAATAGGAACAAATTATTAGGTGTATAAAAAGTTTTCATTTTTTAAAAAGTAATGTGTTTATTTCTGCCAGGACCCCTTTTTCAATATCTTTTTTGCCTGATTTGAATTCATATACGTTGGCTTAGTTATTAATTTTTTTTTTCTTCATTATTTGTTAGTTTAGTTAAAGTTATGCTACCTCTTCATCAATTAATATTTCAATAACTTTTCTTTCGGTTCCATAAGAAGTCATAGAGTTATTTTGGTTGTTTTAACAAGTGAAACATTTCCTGCTACATTCCCTTCTAAAGCAATAAAGTGATCAGATTATATAACGTTTTTTCACAGTTATTTTGAATTAAAATTATTATTCATATATTTTGGATACTTCAAAGTAAAATTTAAATAATTTTTTGTTCGTCTATGAGATGTAATTATTGTGCTGGTAAGCTTATTTAGAGAAAAATGTCAACTTCTACGGTCGTTGAATGAGAAGAATTTTGGAATTTATTGATATTATGTATTTCTGCGTTAGATTAATAAATTTTATTTTGGTTAAAAAAAAAAAAAAAAAAAAAAAAACTAGTGATTTCTACATTGGATTCATGTCGTTTTAACAAATACAGCTGATGTTTTTTTTTTTTTTTTTTTTTTCACTCCAGTGGGACAAGACTTCATTTATGCATTTAAATTATAAAAAATTTTAGAGTCCGAGTCGATTAACATTGAAATTCCTTTTTTAATTATGTAATTTTTGTCATATTTTTACAGAAAATCATCCGGAAGATGTTGCAGTCGAGGTTGAAATAGGAGCGAATAGCGACGTCAGTGTTGATGAGTGTCACGATGGTGATTCAATTGCTAATAATTTAGATAATAATCCCTCAGGAAATAATACGGCTCCTCCTCGTCTTAGTGTTGAGTACGTCGTCGTCATTTTTTCTAATTAATTAAAAATTTTTTTTTTTTTACTCATAGTTTGTAAAAAAAAAATTTATGTGATTAACTTTTAGGCGAACATCATCTTTTGCCACATTGATAGAACAATTGGAAGAACAACAACGTCGATTTCAAGGCGTTTTAAGGCGATGCCATCAGTTGATGGTTGAAGATCCTTCACTTACCGAAAACGTAAAATTAAATTTTTTTAATTTGTTGTTATTGTAATTTTAAAAGTTTTTCATTTCACGCAATTTCAAATGAATTTTTAGAGTTCACCTACTGCCGAAGAATGTCAAAGATTATTTAATGGAGTTTCGGAAACAATGCATCATTTTGCTCACGCTTATCACGCTTTGAGCGACATCATGGTTGATTTTAATGAAGATACTCCAAGGACTTTAAGATGCCGTCCTGTGATAATTCAACATTCGGCCATTTTAGAAACTGTATTTCCAATACAAGTACTCGAAGTTTAAAATTAATATGATGCTTTTTTTTTTTTTTGTTTAATTATTTTAAATGTTTAACTTTTAAATTTTTGTATTTTTTTTTTAAAGGCCCAAATTAATTTAAGCACTCGTCGTAATACGGTAGACGGTAATTCAAATTTGACTAATTCAGGCACAAATCAACAACCTTCTGCCAATGTTAATACAACAACAAACAATGCAAATACAAATGGTAATTCAAACGTAAATGCAAACGTAAACGGAAACACAATCGGAAACGCAAGTGTGAACGCAAACGTTAACATGAACCCAAACACAAATGGTGCTAATTTGCCAGCTCATAATGAAAATTCAAATTCTGAAAATTTACCAAACTCGCAACCTCCTGAAACTTTTCAGGTAATTATTTATTTATTTATTTATTTTTTTTTTTTTTGAAAATTTTTAATTTTTTTCTCGCATTTTTACCAATAGTTTTTTTTATATATTTTTAGGAAAATGGAATGGAAAATATGACTCCTCAAGAATCCGCTTCGTCCTTCACGTCGACAACCACTCAGCAATCCGAAGAAAGATCTCAATCCTCGCAAATCGGTGGCATCAACAACACATCTGGATTTTTTCTTTCAGGACCAGGTAATTTAGAAGTTTTTATGGATTTTAGACCCGAGAGTGTAACCTTAGGATCTGTAGAAACTACCGTATTTTTGGACAATGAAGGCCGGGAAAGAAATAACTCGGGAAGTGGCATACAGCTTAGAAATATAGGTTAGTTTCACTTGATTTTTTAGTAAAATGTATTTTTGTACCATCTACTGTACGAATATTTTAAGTTAAAAAAAATACTTAATTGGATTCCTGTAAAAATCAAAAAGATTTGATGTTTAAAATTTAAACGAATCTACCCTTTTTTTTTTTTTTTCCTAGGAACTGGTCGTTCGCCTATGGAATTATTACATTCGGTACAGGCTGTCGCTGGTCAAATTCAAAATCAGTTAATGAATCGTATTAATCAAAATTCACCCCAAACTGATAATCCACCTCCGTATGAAGGGGTCGTGCAGCAAAGTTCAAGGTAAATAAATTAGTAATGAAAAAAAAAAAAAAAAAAAAATTTCTTACACTTTTTGTTAGTGCGATAATTAATTATAATCCTAATGTGTATTAGTGCTAGTGGTATGTCAAACCAATCTGCTCCTTCACGTGCTCAAAGTAGTGCTTCTACTGAGTCGAATACAACAACACAAAACGCTTCCAACTCTCGACCACATGTTCACGTTGGACGTGCTATTCCGGGTATGTTATGGGGTTATGTTTTACAATATCAACAATATTTTTTACGGTTAATTTTAAATTATATTTATAATGTTACTTACCGTTTCAGATGTTGCTTTGAATTCTTACGATCCTTTTCTGCCTTGCAATTCGCATCATATAAGATCACAAAACAGGAATTCAAACAGGAATGCCAATTCTCAAACTACAAATAGGAACGCTGCTGAAAATGAACGTCCTACGGTTATCGCAGAAGTAAGTCGTCGTCTCTAAAACTTAAAAAATTAACGTAAATGTCATTTTTTTTTTTTTTTTTTTTTTTACTTACTAAAAGCAACGTTGGTTACAGCGAGATTCATTTATGGCAATGATGTCACAATTCCTTAACCCGCAAAGAGTAAATGTATCTAGAGTACAACCTAGGCAAAGTAACGGTACGTCAAATGGTAGTTCCCCCGCGCCAAATGCAAATGGAACGAGTCCTCGAAACGTACCTCGTAGACAAAATACTCAAACGGGACAGCCGGAATCGACCAATGAAGAACCTCCTCGTAGTTTCACTTGGACTCCGTTGCCAAACAATATCACCGGTTGGTCGCTCTCTGCTTCACCTGCATCACCTGGAACAAGAAGAAATATAACTGATTATTTTAGAGTAATTTCTCGAGGACATAGTATTGTAATGATATTCCTCCATCTTTTTTTTTTACCTTTTATTATTATTATTATTATTTTGTAGGTGTCCAGCGGTAGAGATGTATTTTCTATATTTAATCAGTTTGCACCGGGAACCACGATAGCCGAGTTTTTATCCACAGTCTATCACACTTCTTACAATGAAGGAGAATCTATTGTTAGTGATTTTCTAATGACATTGGTAACTATATAAATACATTTAATTTATTTTTCATTTATTTATGTATTTCATCTCTCTCTCTCTCTCTCTCTCTCTGTGTTTATTCGAAATAAATATTTATTGATTTTTTTTCAGGCTCGAAATTTATCATGGCCTGATCTTCTTGATTTGTCGGTGGCGCAAAGAAGTATGGTCGAATCAATTGTTACTCGGTTGCATCCGACTTTGCATACTTTTGTTTTGCAACGTCTATTGCAGGGTGAAACTCCATCAGCTGAAAATATTGCCAGAGCTTGTGAACGTTTATACACAGAACTCAGACCGTATATTGATGTCATGGTAATTTTTTTTTTTTTTTTTTTTGTTATAATCAAAAAGAGGTTTGAGTTTAAGTATTTTTTATATTTGGTGATTTTTTTTGTATTGTAGCAAGTAGCAAGACTAAAAGAATCGGTGGATTTAGCTGCTACGATAAACAATTTTAATCAATCTCAAATACCCGAAATTGTTGGACTCATTGTCGATCCATATCTTAGTCAATCTCCTAATTTCGGTCAAACCATGACGCAAAGGGTAAGGAACTACGTGAGACAACTTTTGGCCATTATTATTTACTGCTGTCAAGATGGAGTTCAAGGATTTGACGCCATTGTTCAAAGTTGCGTGGTATGTAGTTTTGATATGAATAACCGAAAAAAAAATTAATTTTTACATCGAACTTGAACTGAAATGAAAAATTAAAAATTATTAGATGATGTATTTTCGTATGCATATATTATATTATTTCTCAGCGACTACTCACCCAAGGCGTTCCAGAAGATTTACAACAATGGACTGAAACCAATTCGGTGAATAATCTTCGTTATTACACATCAACTCTTAATGTACCTTTTGAAGACATTCAACGTTATTTGGTTTATCGCATTCCAAATTCAACAATAGAAAAACGGGAATCATCTGAAAATAATTCTGAAGTAAATTTTTCTTTTCCTTATGAATATAAATATTATTTTTATAAATAATAATACTAATTTTATTTAAAAATCTATATATATATATATATATATATATTTATTTATTTCAGCCGATGGAAACTGACACCATACAGAATCGAACGGTTTGGATTCAACCGGAGAACGTGCCGTCACCGGAGAAAGTAGACGAACCGATTGCAGAATCTCTGGTCGATATAGATGGAGATGGTTTGCCGGATGTATTAATAGGTTCAGAATCGTGGCATAATGCCTTACCCTCGGTAAAAGAAAGAAATATTTATAAAATGACGTAATAGGTTTAAACCTTTCGATATCGACAAAGTATTCTTTTCAGGAATGGGTTCCTATAATAGCTAGAGACACTCAAAGACAGCGTCGCCAAAGCTCACAGAAACCTTTCAGCGATGCGTATTTATCTAGTTTACCTCCTAAACGTCGTAAATTGATAGCATCATCCAAGACTCAGGGAAACATTTCTCAAGTTATATCCGGTACGGGAAAATGGGAATAATGAGATTATTATTTTAATTTGATTGAAATGTTTAATGAGATTCGTGTTATTGTTTAAGATGGCGTACGCAATGCTATAACTGCAGCCGGAGTGAGTTCAAACGTTGCCGAAAAAGCAATCGCAGAAGCAGGGAAAGATGACGTTCTTCAAGAAGCTTACAAGGAACAAGAACGAGTCGTCGTCGGTGGCGACCTGCAAAAAGATCCAGATTTTACACCAACAAGATTTCCAAATGCTTTCAAATATTTCAACAAATGAATAAAAAAAAAAAAAAAAAATCGCATAATAAATCTATTACTACTACTACTACTACTATGTTATATTAATTAATCGGTTCTGGAGAAAGAAAAAGAAAAAAAATGGTGGAAAATTTGTTTTTTTTTTTTTTTTTTCCCATTTCATTTCACCAATGTCATAATAATTATTTTTATTAAAACTTTATATATATATATATAAGTATAAATTTGTCTATACGAATGCGATTGAAAAAAGTAATTTAATTATAAAAATGCAAATTGCTTGGTTTATAATAATTATATAAAGTAATAAAAAAAAAAAAAAAAATTTAATTATTGTGTAACATCACTTTTTTTTTTAAAAAAGAAGTAGAATGAATAAATGCAAATCAATCAATCAATCAATCAATCATCCCACCACCCAGGTATTGTTTTATTATTAATAAATATATATATATATATATATATGTATAATTAAAAAAAAAATATTTAATGGAAATTATCAATTAAACAAAAACAAAATGGCCGACGATGATTTTTTTTTTAAAAAAAAAAAATCGTGACAAAATATTTAATTTTATTATTTAACTATTTATATATCTCTTTTTTTTTTCAATAAATTGCTAATAATAATAATAATAAACGACCCCCCTCCCTCCACCCCCATACTGTTAATAAACAATATATTTATATATATATATATATATATATATATATATATATATATATATATATAATATGTGTTTTGTAAATAAAAATATTAAATTAGAAATTTAAATTATTTTTTTTTTTTGCTTTCATCAAAAATTTTTCAAATTTTGTCCTCGAATTTAAATTTAAATTGTTTGCCCATATCGATAAATGATATTTAATACTACGGTAAAATAAATTTATATGTATAATTAATATAAATTATTTAAATTATATATATATATATTGAAATTAATTTATTTTTCTCACGGTTAATTTTATCCTTGAAAATAAAATAAAAATCCCGTGAAAATTATTTTTTAACGGATTTAACAATAACAAGAGTAAGTAATGAATCAGGTACAAAATAATTTATATTCATTTTATTTACTTTTATAAATATTTTATAATAACACCCGTTTTAAATAATAATAATAATAATAATGGAGATCAGTTCTTAAATTGAAAGGGGCTTTAAATTTAATGGAGATTTTACATCTGACATTTTTTAACGATATTTTCCCTTTTCGAACAACCTTTTCCCGTTCGTCTTTTAACGGTCGATATTAAATTATCTATCATGAGACAAATTTTCGGACGAAATTCCGGTCTGACATCCGTCGTTTCTAAAAGACTAAAATGAAAAACAAATTTTTTTTTTTTTTTTTTTCAATTTTTCATTAAAAAACTTCCATTTTTTCTAGAAAAAAAAAAAATGCATACTTTAATAGTAAACCAGCTTTTTCTATGACTAAACTTTGCGATGCTCTTCTCAACATTTTTTCTTTTACAGGTTTTCGTCCTTGTAAATTTTTTTTCCTGTTAAAAAATATTTCTGGACTATTTTTCTGGACGTCATTTTTTCTATTGTTATTAATTTTTTTATTATTATTGTCATTCGTTTTGTTCAGTATAATACCCGTTGATAATTGTTCAGTTATTGCAGAAGCTGCAATAATTAAATTTTAAGATTAATTAATGGTTCAAAGAATAAAAATTACATCAATTAAATGTAAACCGACGTGAAATTTTGTCTTTTTTATCTTTCGATAGAAACAACACGTGAGAAATATCATTATCGTGTCCAACGTGAGTTTTCCAAAACGTTACATTAATTCCATTTACATTTTCAGTAACTTCCATGGCCGCTGGACAAGTAGCTCCTATTTTATTAGATCCCTAATAATAATAATAATAATTAAAACAACTTTTTAAAAATATTTTTCTGCGACATGTTGCAAATTGATAAAATTTAAACTTACTAATGTTTTTAATTTTTTTTTACTATTTTCTTTTTTTAATGTAACATAATTTCCCGATCGATGACATTTATAATATGTTTTCTGTTGATTATTAGCTAAAAGTTTAGATGAACTTTTATTAACAAATAATGAAAATGTTTCTTTCTCCATAAATTCTTTCCACATGAAAAACTCTACAAAAATAGGAAATTAAAAAATGGTAAGGAAAAAGGTTCGCATTAAAAAATTGTTTATCGACATACCTTCCATTGTGTTGAATAATTTTTCTTCTTTTTCAATTGATATTTTATGAAGTGATTCTAAATGATTTCTTAAATGTTCCTGCCTTAAAGCATGCATTTTACACAATGGACATAAAATACCTCCTTCAATTTTAGGTTGTGTGCTATGAATTTTTCTAATGTGAGCATACATATTTTTTTTTTGTCTAAAACTTCTAAAACATACATAACACTTATTTGGTTTCTCTAAATGTTCTGACGATACCAACACTGTGTGTGTGTCAGGATCAGGTTCATAATCATTTACAGGTTCAATATCTTCATCATCATTTTCAGAATCTGATTCGATAATTTTTCCATTATTCCTGTTGTTATTATTACTTGAAATGATGCTGTTATGAATTATGACAGGCGCAGGTTCTAAATTGGATTTTTCTTCAGAATTGCCATATTTTATAATTTCATTATTTACACTTTTATCAACAAATTCCTCATCTTTAGATGTAATATTAAATACTGATGAATTGTCGGAAAGAATTATGTATTGTTTTTTTTCTAAAGTCATTTGCTGACCGGAAGGAGATATTTGACAAATAACATTTTCAGGAGTTTTAGGGGTATTAATGTTAAAAACTGAATTTTTCCCATTGGGAATAGAATTTAATTGCATTACTCCATCAAAAAATGAATTTGAAGCAGAGATTCTTTTACATTTTTGAGATAACTGGTCTGTCGAGTTTTCAATGGTGGGTGTAAAATCCTTTGACACGGCCTGTCGTTGCCTTAATTCAAAATCCCTTTGAATTTCTAATTCCAAAGGATGCAGCGTTTTGGATTTAACATTTGAATTCAAATCGGTCAAAATCACTAAAAATTAAGTTTTAAATTAAATTTTATTTAATATACTTCAATGTCATTCTGTTTTGATCTTACCGGGTGTGTCATTAGTGAGATGGTCAGAATGAATTATCATATCAATTTTGTCGTAATCAATTAAAGAAACTGGTATGCTTTCAACTGGCTGTACGACGTAATTGTCAGGTAGTAATTGATGATTTGTCAGACAGCTATCCATTATTTACATGTAAATAACGCTTAAAATTTCATTTTAAAATATGGAATCCCTACTACAGAACTTTGCTATTTGAATCTCTTTTGTATTATAAGAAAATTCCAGAAAAGTTGCAACTTTTCAGATGGTTTTACAACTAACTAAAAATGAAGAAAAATGTACCTATTCTTTCTTTAAAAATAATTAAAATCATATTTTACAACAATTATTACTAAAGATCAATTTATTGTCAAAAATAAATTTATAAGACTTTTGAAGTTTTTTGAACTTAAACTGTATTTCTCGGTCTGTGATCCTTTCAAATTACACTGCCTTCTATATTAGACTCGACTCCTTATTATTATTATTATTATTTAAGCCGCAAACACTTTACAGTTAAAATGCTTAAAATGCATAATTTTTACGAAGTTTTTACAAAACTACGGAAAGCTTTGAATTTATTTTAGTCAAAACTTATCTAAAACTAAAAATATGGACAACAACATATCAAGTCCTCTTTCCTTGGCTGGATTTCTATTTGGCAACATAGATGAATCTGGACAGTTAGATACTGATCTGTTTGATAATGAGGCAAAAAAATATTTGAATGCACTTACCAGGCTGGGTTTTGACTCTTTGGTCGATGAAATTATAGGTGATGAAAAAATTATTATTGAAAATAACGGTAATAGAAAGTCTTCATTAAGTGAAAGTGATTCAGATGAATTTGCTGATTCTCAAATCAAGAGCTTAACTGGTGATGACAGTTCAGGTAATAATATTTTTATACATTAAAATTATTAATAATAAACTTAATAATAAGCATAATTCAATAAAATATGGCTTTTGTTTTAGAATCTCTATGTTCAAAAGCTCCTACAGCTATAGATTATGGAGACATTGATGAACTAGCAGAAGATTGCCAAAGTGATGTAAAATCAGAATCAGATGTTCAAAAAGAAGCTGAAGATAATACAGATTATGATGCTGATGATGAAGAAGTTGGTTAGTGATTCGAGAACATTAAAATTAAAAAAATAAAACATGGAAACTGTTTTTTCTAAATTTTAATTTAAACATTTTAAATATTATTTTTATTAGAAAAAGTGGCTGCCAGTCTTATGCCTCCACCTCCTGAACCCAAGGAAGAAAAAGAAATTAAAACCGAGCCAAAAGTTCGTAGAAGAATGGATACACCTTTGGCTGCTATGTTGCCTTCAAAATATGTCAATGTTGATGTTACTGATCTCTTTCCAGATTTTCGATATGATAAGGTACTTGCAAAATTAAATGTTATTTTTTTTAATAGATATTATTTTAATACTTAAAATTAACAGATATTTACAGTTAAAAATAAAGTTAAATTTTAATAATTTAAAGTTATTTTGTTTGTTAAAGTTTCTTTTAACATTGATAGGTTCTTAGATTTTCAAGATTATTCGGACCAGGGAAACCCAGCAGTTTACCTCAAATATGGAGAAGTGTGAGAAAAAGAAGAAAAAGAAAAAAATTGCAGGAAAGAACATCTGATTCTGGTTCTGACCAAGAAAATATAAAAGAGGTCCCAAGAGGATGGTTTTTAAATTTTGCTCCTGAACCTACTAAAGAAATGTGCCTGTCTGATAATGAGGTTTTTAAATAATTTTTTTAATATTTTTTCATATACTAACAGTTTCTCAAAGCGTTTAAATTACTTATTTCAATACATTTTTTTTTCTTAGGACAAGCTATTAAGTCAGGTAGAGGATAAATCAGTATCAGCAAAAACGGAACAAAAGGATGTAAATGATGCAGGACCAAGAGTGGCTGATTGGAGATTCGGTCCAGCTCAAGTATGGTATGATATGTTACAAGTTAATGAAACAGGAGAAGGTTTTAACTATGGTTTTAAATTAAAAGACAAGGTTTATATTATTCATTGTTGGTTTTTTATTTTGGAAAAATTTTAAATCGAATATCAGAAAGTAATAAATTTTTTTTTTACCATCGAATTAAGTCAGCAGAAAACAACTACGAAGAAGTTGTCAAAGAAGTATTTCCTGATGATGCATTTTTATTAGTATCACAATTACATTGGGAAGATGATGTCGTATGGAATGGGGAAGACATAAAACATAAAGTTTGTAGTAAAAAAAAAAAATTTTTTTTTGATAAAAAAACTACTGTTGTTCTTATTAAATATTGTAAAATAATGTTTTCAGGTGATGCAAAAGTTAAATTGTAAAACTAATGCAGCGGGATGGGTTCCAAGTAGTAGTAATAGAACTGCACAAGCGTTTAGCCAACCGGGGAAAGGAATTACCAACATTCCTCCTAGTGGTATTAGAGCCACGGCTCCTTCCGGTACTCAGTCAACTACTTCAATAAATAAACAGACGTCTAAAACACCAGTGTGAGTGAAGTTTTTTTTTACAAGTTACAACCATCTGAAAAAATAATTGAAAAAAATAATACTAAATTATGCTTGCGTAGACTTTTGAATAGAAGTCAAACTCAATCCCAAGGAAACGCTGATAATACAGACGACACGTGGTATTCTATTTTCCCTGTTGAGAACGAAGAACTCGTTTACGGGAGATGGGAAGACGAAGTTATTTGGGATGCTGAAAATATGGATACCATTCCGAAACCAAAAATTTTAACACTTGATCCAAACGATGAAAACATTATTTTGGGAATACCAAATGACGTTGATCCAGCAAAACAAAGAATGGATTCACGTACTCCCGTTAAAGTAAATTTAATTTTAACAAACATCAAAATTTACTTTATTCAGAGAAAAGATATATTGTAAAAATTTCTTTTATAGGTTAAAATACCTCATCCTCACGTGAAGAAATCGAAAATTCTTCTTGGTAAAGCTGGCGTTATAAATGTTATGGAACAAGATTCACCTCCTCCTCCTCCTAAATCACCCAACCGAGATCCATTTAATATTTCTAACGATAGGTTGGTAGTGGAATAATTTATTAGTTATATTCTCGATAGTATAAACTTTATCGAAACTATTTTTTTTTTTTTTTTTTTTTTTTTTCAGTTATTACATGCCAAAGACTTCCGAATCGTCGATACGTTTGAAAGTTGGAGGAAATCTTTTGCAGCATTCAACACCGGTTGTCGAATTAAGAGTTCCATTCGTTCAAACTCATATGGGTCCCATGAGGCTAAGAAATTTCCATAGGCCACCTTTAAAAAGGTTTTCTCACGGTGCTCTATCTCAACCCGGACCACATCAAGTTTACCCTTTGTTAAAACACATTAAGAAAAAGGCCAAAGTAGGTTGTCGTTTCCTCAAGATGTTTACTATCATGGTTACCAATTAACTAATTAAGTTTATGATGATTGTAGCAAAGAGATCAAGAAAGGGCAGCTGCCGGTGGAGGAGACATATTTTTTATGCGGACACCGGAAGATTTGTCTGGGAAAGATGGCGATATAATACTAATAGAATTTTGTGAAGAACATCCACCTTTAATCAATCAGGTTTATAAATATATATATATTTTTATCATTAGCCGTAAAACAATTAAAAACAATCAAGATTTAATCCATCAAATCAACGATAGGAAAACAAAAAGAAATTGTATCAATAATTTTTTCATTTTAATTTTAACAGGTTGGAATGTGTTCTAAAATAAAAAACTATTACAAGAGAAAAGCCAATAAGGATCAAGGACCGCCCGAGTATAAATATGGCGAAACTGCTTATGCCCACACATCGCCATTCCTCGGAGTTATGGCTCCTGGTGCATCCATTCAAACCGTTGAAAATAACATGTATCGTGCTCCTTTATTCGAACACAAATTACAAGATACCGATTTCCTCGTGATTCGAACCAGGTACAATTTAGCATAAACGGTGTATTTTTAACGAATGAAAAATGACTCCTTTAAAAAATGCGAATATTTTTTTAATTTTAGACGACAATATTGGATTCGGGAAATCAATGCCTTGTTCGTTGCCGGTCAAGAATGTCCTTTATACGAAGTACCAGGACCGAATTCGAAAAGGGCGAATAATTTCGTTCGAGATTTTTTACAGGTACGAATATATTTAAAAAATAACAACAAATTTAAAAGTAAAATTTGAGTAAAACCTGATACCTTTTTTTTTTTTTTTTTTTTTTTTTTTTAGGTATTTATTTATCGGCTTTTTTGGAAAAGCAAAGATTCGCCGAGAAGGATAAGAATGGATGATATTAAAAAGGCTTTTCCAACTCATTCGGAGAGTAGTATTAGAAAACGTTTAAAATTGTGTGCAGATTTTAAAAGAACAGGTAAGAGAGAGAGAGAGAGCATTTTATTTTATTAATTTGTAAATTATTTAAAAATTTCGAATTCTCTTATCTTTAAGGTACCGATAGCAATTGGTGGGTTATAAAACCTGATTTTCGTTTGCCGACCGAAGAAGAAATACGAGCAATGGTTTCGCCTGAACAATGTTGTGCTTATTTCAGCATGATCGCCGCCGAACAAAGGCTTAAAGTAATTAAATGTTTTCGATTTTTTCCCCCCCCCCCCCCTTAAAATGTCTCGAAAAAAAAAAAAGAAAAAATTCAGATTTTTACCGGTATAATCGAAAATAATTTTCCTTTAGGATGCTGGTTACGGTGAAAAATTTATTTTTGCTCCACAAGATGACGACGATGAGGAAATGCAATTGAAAATGGACGACGAAGTAAAAGTGGCTCCTTGGAATACAACAAGGTAATACGATTATTAGGTTTTCTTCAAGTATAAGTGCCTGATATCAGGTAGGAAGAGGTGATAGGAGGTAGAAGGTGATAATTTGGTTTTTAAAGGGCGTACATTCAAGCCAATAAGGGAAAATGTTTGCTGCAACTCACCGGACCAGCCGATCCTACCGGTTGCGGAGAAGGTTTTTCATACGTTCGAGTTCCCAATAAACCGACTCAGAGTAAAGAAGAACAAGAAGCGCAACCGAAAAGAATAGTCACCGGTACGGATGCTGATTTGAGAAGATTATCGTTGAATAATGCAAAAGCGCTTTTGAGAAAGTTTGGAGTTCCCGAGGAGGAGGTATGTGAAGAAAGAAATCTTAACTTAAAACTTATCATCACCAATTATAAAACATTAATTTTTATGGAAAATGTCAGATTAAAAAATTATCCCGGTGGGAAGTTATTGACGTCGTACGAACGTTATCTACGGAAAAAGCAAAAGCTGGAGAAGAAGGAATGACGAAATTTTCAAGAGGGAATCGATTTTCAATTGCCGAACATCAAGAACGGTATCATTCATTTTAAAAAGATTTTTTTTTAACTTTAAAAATAAATAAATAATAATAATAATAATAATAATAATAATAATAAAAAACTTATTTCAGGTATAAAGAAGAATGTCAAAGAATTTTCGAACTACAAAATCGAGTTTTAGTTTCCAGCGAGGTTTTGTCGACGGACGAAGCTGAAAGTTCTCTGGACGAAGACAGTTCCGACATTGAAGAAATGGGTAAAAATCTTGAAAACATGTTGGCGAATAAAAAGACGAGTTCTCAATTGAGCAGAGAGCGTGAGGAACAAGAAAGGCAAGAATTGAGGAAAATATTTATGGGTGAAGGAACGGAGGAACAAAGGAAAGCCAAAAAGGAGAAAAAAGATGATGAGAATCAAGATGGAAATTATTCGGCTCAGCCAGGTGATGTTTCCCTCCCACTCCCCTCCCCTACCCATTTATAATATTAAAGCATTTTTTTTTTTTTTTAAATAACGGCGGCTTGTATCGACAGGACGAGTACTCAAAATTTACCGAACGTTTAAGGATTCCGAGGGTAAAGAATTCACAAGAGTCGAAATCGTTCGTAAGCCCATGGTCATGGATGCTTATTTGAAAATTCGCACGACGAAAGACGAAGCTTTCATTAAGCAATTTGCGACTTTGGACGAAGCACAAAAGGAAGAAATGAAAAGGGAAAAGAGGAGAATTCAAGAGCAGTTGAGACGAATAAAAAGAAATCAGGTGAGTTTTTGTTTTCTGGTTTATTTGATTAGCGTATTCGTTTTTTTAAAAAAAAAATTTTTTGCTTTCTTAAAGGAAAGAGAAAGATTATACGGAACGGGAAGACCGCAAATGTTTAATTTGAGCAATCGACAATTGGTTAATCCCGGTTCCCTTAATCCGACTCCTCCAGGAACGGGTCCCACATTGAATCCTCTCATACAAAACGCTCTCAACACGCACAAACTTCAACCCAAACATCATCATCATCATAAGAAGCAAAAAATCAAAGAGCTCAAAGATGGTAAAATAGAGAAAAGAGGAAGGAAAATGAAAATGAAAATCGATAGTAAAATGAAATGCGGATCCTGCGGGAACGTGAGTACCGGGAGCGAGCACAATTAAGAAATTTTACTTAAAGAATTTTTTTAATAAAAAAAAAACGAATTTCAGGTTGGACATATGCGAACGAACAAAGCGTGTCCTAATTATTCCAGTTTAATGCCATCCCCGTGTTTGAACGTTGCCATGACGGAAGAACAAGAAGAAATAGAAAAACAACTTTTGAATGCGGAAGATGATGAAGATTTGGTGAATGTCGATGGAACGAAAGTTAAATTATCCGGAAAACTTTTGAAGGTTGGTACTCTCTCTCTCTCTCTCTCTCTCTCTTTCTATTTTTTTAAAAAGAAAATTTGAAAATTGTATATATGTGTGTCGACAGCACGCGGAAGAAATCAAAAGGAAAACTTTATTACTTCGCGTTCCTCGCGAAGCCATGCACTCTAGGAAAAGGAGGAAAACTGCCAACGAATCTCATTGCGATTATCTGAAACGACAGCAAAGACCAGCCAACCGAAGACGAACGGATCCTGTTGTCGTTCTCTCGACAATTTTAGAATCGATATTGAACGAAATGAGAGGGCTTCAAGACGTTCAACCATTTTTATTCCCGGTCAACGCTAAAGTAAATCCCTAAATTTTTTTTTTTTTTTTTTTTTTTTCCTAAATAAAAAATTCCCATTTTATAAAAATTAACCAACCTGAAAATTTCAGGTCGTACCTGATTATTATAAAATTGTACAAAGGCCCATGGACCTTCAAACGATCAGAGAGAATTTAAGGCAAAAAAAATATCAAAGTCGCGAAGAGTTTTTAGCCGACGTTAATCAAATTGTGGAAAATTCGACTTTGTACAACGGAGCTAAAAGTGCTTTGACCGTTGCTGCAAGGTGAGAAAAAGTCAAAAATTTATTTCCCCCCCCCATCCCCCCTTAACGATCTTACTTACAAGCCTGTTTAATTTTTGCCCCCCCCCTCCCTCCCCCTACAGGAGAATGCTTAGCTTATGCGTCGATAGATTGGACGAAAAAGAAGATAAATTGATGAGATTGGAAAAAGCGATCAATCCGCTGTTGGACGACAACGATCAAGTCGCTCTCACTTTCATATTGGACAACGTCGTTAATAATAAATTGAAAACGATGCAAGAATCATGGCCGTTTTTGAAACCCGTCAATAAGAAAAACGTTAAGGTAATTTGATTTCGAAGTCGAGAATTTTCTAGAAGTCGATATGTGTTAACATTGTATTTTTTGTTTAGGATTATTACAACATAATCAAATACCCGATGGATCTTGGAACGATTGCCAAAAAAGTTTCCTCGCATAAATATCACAACAGGAGAGAATTTTTGAGCGACGTCGAATTGATTTTGGAAAATTGCATTTTGTACAATGGAAAAGAGTCTCCCTACACGCTCAAAGCGGAAGCACTGGTCAAAGTTTGCAAGTAAGAGAAATTTTAAAATTTTGTTTAATCATTACTAAGTGAATGTTATTTAAAGAGAATGTAATTGTTAGAGCGACTTTAGAAGAATACGACGATCATTTGACGCAACTCGAAAAGAATATCAGTTTGGTGCAAGAGCGAGCTCTGGAACAAGCGGAAACGGATTCCATCGGAACGTGGATGGCAGGGGAAGATCAAGAATTTGGTGGGAGTGGTAACAATTCGCCCCTGCACATGTTGAACGAAGGGGATTTTGTAGACGTTGAAGGGGTTTCGAGCGAAATTCAGGCACGTGTTAAAAATTCAATAATAATAATAATAATAATAATTTATTTTTACAAACAATGAGAGAGAGGAAAAATGCTTGATGAAAATTTTTTGTTTTTGTTTTTTTTACAGAGACGGGATAAAACTCACGTCCTAGAAGAAGATTTACAATTTTCGAGCGAAGAAGAATTCGAAGATATTGGGGATGACGGAGAGGGCAAATGGAAAGGACAGGATATTTCTCAAGATGACAGTCAGCAAGCGGCCATTGCAATGATGGAACTCGGTAACGATAGTTTTTACGGATCCCAAGGACAAGTGACGGATATTAAAGGTATTCAACTCACAAAAGAGAACCTGATTTGGATATTTTTTTTTTGTAAAAAATAATAATGATAATATACGAAAATTTTCTTTTTAGAAGAAAGCATGGATGTGGATCCTAATTACGATCCTTCGGATTTTCTACTTGCCGGATTACCGAGAAAGACGGAAAATGAGGGATCGCGAAATTCAGATAAACAATTGGATGATACGTTTGATGATGACGTAAGAAATACATTCGCAACGGTTTTTCCCCCCCCCATATAAAACATTACAAATTGTTTTTAATGCGTTGTCGTTGTTGTTATTTAATTTTAGAATGAAAAATCTCAAATGGGTAAAATCAATGCGGATTTAGAAGTAAGCGAATCAGATGAAGAAAATCAAAATGGAAACAAAATGGAGGAACAACCACAAGAAGATGATGGCGATCTATGGTTTTAATTATGTAAAAAAAAGAAAAAACCTAAATTGTACATGTTTATGAATGAATTTTCCAGAAATGTAAATAGTCCAGATTCAAACGTTTTTTTGGCATTGTTATTAAAAACATTTGTGAAATAAAATATAATTTTTTAAATAAAATGGAGGTATAAGCGTTTTAAATTATTTCCTTCCCAAAAAAAAAAAAAAAGAAGAAGAAGAAATTTAAAAGAAAAAAAGTGCAAGTTTTATTTACTTACCATGAAATCAATTTCATCACCTGGACCGCGCATGATCTTCCCTTCTGAACAATCATCTTCCCTTCCAGATTTTTTTTTTTTTTTTTTGATGTTTTCGCCGCTTCGTATCGATTACCTGCATTAATATAATAGTAAATATTTACAAATATAAGTATTTGATTTTTTTTATTTAAAATAATGTATTTAAAATTAAAAGAACAAAAATGGATGTCGAATAAAGTTTTCAATGGTGTCGGTTTATACATTATAAAATAAATATACTCTCGCATAAGATTAATTTAAAAATGGGCGTGAAATATAAAATAAAAAATACTGTCGAATATTTTAGGTAAGTGATATGACTAATTGTAACAAAAAAATCTTACTTTAATAGTATTTTATTATAAATTTTTAGGTAAATTATTTTTAACTGGGGACAAAAAAAATAATTTTCATCTTACCTTCTCAAAATGACATTCGTCAAATAAAATTATCGTATTTTAACCAAAATATAAACGTAATCCACGTTTTTAAAACATAATTATAAGTGAAAATATTGAATATGTTTTAACAAAACACAAAAATTTTACACAATGCCAGTTAAAATTGGATTTCAAGTCATTTTTTGTTCGGGTAAGTAAGCCTAATAACCATTTTCCCGGGTTTTGTCGTGTCATTATACAAAGAGAGAGAGAGAGAGAAAATTGGCACCTGACACTATTAAATTTAATTATTATTATTATCTAATTACTTTCACGTCGAATCCTGAAATTGAAACCGTCATCTAAAAACGAATTAGTATTTATTTAAAGTTATTGGGTAATTTTATTATAACTCAGACGCGTTAATTTATTCCCAAAGGTATTTATAATATAAATTGAATTTGTTTTATATGCAGGAGAAGATAAAAAATATAGAGTTAATGAGCTCAATTATCATGGACCAACGGTTCGGGGTTGGAGATCATCAATCAACTGTACATTTCCACAAGAAATTATACTTAAACTTGAAATATTGGCTATTTTACATCAAATACAAATTTTATCTCATCAATATTTAATACGTAATGGTTAACTTAGTTATTTTCATAAAACTCAATAAGTATAAGATATTAATTTTCCTTAAAGTACTCAATAAGTATAAGATATCTACTTTTAAGTGCTAAAAAGTTAAAAAGTTATTTGTGAATGAAGATATTTTGATGAAAGAACATAATATTTAAACATTTACATTTATTTAATTACAGCTCAAAAAATTGAAATTTGTATAAGTAGCAAGTCGGAATATGAAGTACCAACTGAAAATTCTCTCGATTTATTCGAATACCTGGGCTACATAACATTCTCGGATAACAAAGCTGCTGAATATCGTTCGAGAGAATTAAAATCGATAACAATTCCATCGAAAAAAGCTAAATACATTAAATTAAAAATATATGAAAATCATGTTAATGTTAAAAATATATTCAATCAGGTAAGAACTAATTTTTATAATTAAAAAAAAAAAAAAAACACAAATCAAAAGTATTTTCAGTTTTAAATAAAATAGTTTTCTCCTAATTTTTTTTTTTTTTTTTTTAATAAGGTGGGACTGATGGGAATTAATATTTTGGGCAATGAAGTTAATATTAAAACTGGAGAAAATGAATTAAATAATAATGTTTGGTTTTCTCCTATATATTCAGGTAAGTTTTTAACATTTTTTTATTTAAACATATAAATTATAATATCATACATGTTTTAGGAAAAACAAAATGCAAATCAAATTACACATCACCTTATGATGATTTGGCATTTGAAATGTATGTCGACGAGGAAACGGTTAAAATAATTAAATTAATCGAATATAAAAAGCTACAAGCCATTTTCGGTAAATTCTTTCTTTCATTTTCATCATACAAAATTTTTTTTTTATATTTTTTTACACGCATTGTAATGATATATATTTTAGAGGAAAATTTCGAATATGCTAATACGTTAAAAGCAGCTTTGGAAAATCTGAGAGCTGCTGGAGAAATTATCGGTCTTTATGAACAGGAAAAAAAACAAGCAATACTTTTGGAAGATTACGACAAGGCAAAATATAAAAAAATTCAAATCGATAATTTTAGACGTAAAGTTTATAATGATATGCACATTGAAGAAATTTTAAATTTACAAAACGTGAGTACCATTACGAGTATCGACCCCCCAAATTTTTCCTTATGCAAACTCATCGAAACTTTCAAATTGTTTTCGAAAATTCGTTGCCATTTCATTTTCTTCTTCTTTGCTTTTAATACAATCCCTCCAATTGATTTTATCCGACAGATTTAGAACGGCGCGAGATGCTAAAACTTCTCTCCCGAATTGTATTGGAAAATTTTTCTCGCACGTGCAAATTAATTTTTCTTTCGTGGGTAATTCCACGTAGAAATACGGCGCACCAGGTTGCGTGAAATCTTTCAATTTGGCTTTTCTCGGCAACTCCGATAGTTTTATACCCGAATCTTGGGAAAAATTTAAAAAAATTTCTTTCAGGTCGCGAGTCAATGAATTCGGAACGGGTACTATTTGCAATTGTAAATGACTAGTCTTGTAATTTCTTTCGAATATGACCGGGACTTGATTTTTCGTTTCGAAAAATTTCCTCACGGCCGTTTTGTACTTTTTCAATTCCATCATCGCGGATTTCGATAGTTCTGCCAAAGACCGTTGATGTTTAACGGGAACGATGAGACAGTGTAAAGGCGTCAAACCTCCTTTGGCCAATGCCAAATACACTTCATCCGCAATGCTAATGACCAAATGTTTTTCGACGGAATTACTTGCCAAACAAAACCAACAAGTTTCGGGATCGTCAAACGTTTTCCTTTTATCCGCATTCGAGTGACCGTTATTTTTTCTACGTTTCCTGGGTCCATCATCGTATCCGCCGGAATCCATATCGTAAAAATACTGTGTGGTTTTGTTCTTGTTTTTTTTTTTTACAATGTCCGTGTAGGGACACGGCGTTTCGTCGGTGGTGCTCTGCCATAAATCGCTTTTTTTCAAATCCACGAGAGGCGACACGTTAGCTGCGTACAACCACTTCTTCTTATCGGAATTTCCAACCTTTGCCAAAGCTATGAACCGCGTCGAATGAGAATTCAACTCCAAATTATCCGAATCATTTCTGTACGGCGGTCTTTCGTAGTAGATATTTTTCAACCCGCAAAAATGATACCTGGGTTTGAGATGGTACGCCAATTCGGACAATATCGCGGATCCTTTTATTTCACTTTGATCCTCATATTTAAAATTTTTATCTAGTTTTTCAACGTCTTTGGGCCATTCCGAAGTCAGCAATATGTCAACTCCGGAAAATTCTAAACCGGCTTTATTACGCAAGGCCGATTCTCGAAGCGCTTTCGCATCGCTTTCCGTAAATGTAAATTTGTTATGTTGGTCACAATGTTCGATTCCGCTCATGTAAGCGATCCTAAGACCCGAACTGGAAAAAATCCCATATTTTCCGAGATAATTCACATTCGGACATATCTCGGTACCCGATAATTCGAAACTATCGTAAAACACATTTTGATTCGTCGTTACCGAATTAGGTCCGAGTATGTACGTGGGCACGGACACGGTGAGAGAACCTTTTTTGTAAGGTTCCAATTCGTTTGAAGACTCGGAAAAAAAATCACCGACGCAAAAAAGAAAATCGAACGGTCCATTTTTTTTATTTATGGCGTTGACCCGGGAAAAAAGTGTTTTGAAATTTCCCTCGACGTCGCCGCAAACTAAAATCTTTTGTTTCCTCGACATGACCGCACAACCTGAAATCGAATTTTTCAATTCTTTAAAAATCTTTTTTTTTTTTTTTAAATTTAGAATCAAGAAGAAACGTCCAATCGAGCTTTTACAACGCAAAAGAGTTACAATATCAATAACGATGATAAATTTTTTAAACCGTCCCGGGGATTCCCAGGTTTGGACAACGCCAAATTCAACGACAAGACCTCGTTGACGAGTAAAAAAAATTCATCGCGTGATGACGAATGCATTTTAAATAAAAATTTAGTTTATTCGAAAAGTCAAAATTCGTTTCCCGACAACGTGAAACAAGGAAATGATGGTTCGCTCGAAAACGGTCATCATTCTTTACCAACGTCCATATCCAATCCCACGATCCATCACAACATGGCGGAATTACGTCAAAGAAAAATATTTCGATCGAATTATTTTAAAAAAAATATTAGAAATCAACCATCGGCATTTCGACAATCGGAAACGGTTGAAAATTTTTCATACGATGATTCATCTTCGGATGATGCGGATGTAGAAGAAGAAGAAGAAGAAGAAAAAGAAGAAGAAAATCTCTCGGTACTCTTTTCCACGGGTATAAATTCTAAAAATCTCACGGATGATTCGAATGTGATTCGAGGGGGAAAAACTGCGAAAAATTTCGACAAGGGAATCAAAAGAGAAGAAGAAAAAGAAGAAGAATCGACAAGATATGCCAACTTTATAACTTTTAAACCTTTCTTAAATAAGGAGCCGGAAAAGTCGAAAACCATGTCGGATAATAATAATTACGTGGGAAGAAGCAGAACGAAAACGTTTGAACAAACCAAAAACCGAAGTAAATCTTTGGGTGCGACAAATGAGAAAACAAGTTTTGAAGCGTACGAAGATCGAATGTTGCCCGCTTTGAAAAGGTATAACGAGAGGTACTCATTGGAAAACGTCGAACCTTGTAATGCAAACGAAAAATGGGGAAAATTTCTTTTTTTTTTTTTTTTTTTCCAGTTACCACGGAAACGAAGTCGTAAGAGAATGTCAGTTGGCAATTGATCAATATGTAAAAACCACGCTGAACGAAAGAGAAAAAAAACAAGCTGCTTTACCCATTTCCGTATTCGGAATCGAAATGGTACGAATTTTTTTTTTCCAAACGATGTATAAATAAATAAATACCACACTTGTCTTTTCCCCTAAAAGTATTTTCTTTGATTCAATTCAGATAGAAAAATTTTATTCGAAAAATTTCACGGAAAAAGAAGAAGGTTTAAAATTGTTACAAAAGGAATTGCGAAAAATTATCAATTCGACACGGGGTGAAAACCGCGACGACAAAACTTTGGGATTCCATAATCGAATCGCAAGAGCGACCGTGTTCCTCTTGCACAGAACGCTAAGAGATAAAGTTTATTCAATATACAGTTTGGCAGCGGAAACGATTCGATTATTTTTCAGCGAATTCGTACCTCAAAGGTACAACCTGATATTCGTACCAACCCCCCCCCCCCATTATTCGTACCTGTCGTACAACAAATAGATATTGAAATTCGAATAATGATGATAAATACCAAATGTTTAATACCTGAAAATTGTTTTTGTTCGAATAGGATATCACCGTCGGAAATAGGTAGGAGCGTGGAAAAACTATTACCGGAATTACTCGTCAAATCGGGAGATGTCACTCCTAGAATTCACAATATGGCCGCACACACGTTGCTCAGTATGGCAGAATGCGAAGAAGTCAGGTGAAAAATGTTCCAGAAAAAAAAAAATTTTTTTTTTAGATATTTAATTTTTACTTACCTACACGTGCGTGTCGTACACGTGTGAATAATATACACGTGTATATTATCTTTGAGGCATTCAATGTAGTTCTTTTAAGGAATTTTCATCAGCCATATTGCTTAAACACCTGTAACGCACAAAAAAAAAAAATTTTGTAAATAAATAATTAATTATTAAATTTGATCATTTCAGACGTTTAAACATAATTCCCGTGCATTTAAGTAGACCTTTGACGGGAAGCGTTCATCCCAGACTAGCTTTGAGTAGATTGGAAATGATCGAACAACTTATTTTAAACCATGGGATTTCAAAAGATAAAAGAAGGTGGAGTATATACACGCACGTTTGTTTCAGAACGTTCTAGAATTTACCGTTACTGAACAAAAAAAAAATTAATTAATTTTATCAGCGGATTAACATGTCGAACGCTGGCAGAATTCGGTTCATCGGGTTTGCATCATCCGGCAGAAGCCGTTAGAAAAGTTTCAGAAAGGATATTATTACACGTGTATAAAGTAAATTCGAGAATCGTTCGAAAACAGTTACCGCCGGATGATGACGTCACAAGAAGAAATTTATTATATAGGCAATTATTTAAAGAATTTGATTTAATGGATTCTGAGGTACTTTTAAAGAATAAAAAAGTACAATTGAAAATTTTTTAAATGATAATAATAATAATAATCAAATAAAATAAATTTGTATTATATAAAGAGTTATTGGTTATTATTAATGCTATTATTTCTTTTTCTTTTTTTTTTTTTTTTTTTTTTTTTTTAGAATAAATCTAAAATATCCGGAGAGAATGATAAAGACAATGCCGTGAATTTAAACCGTCCAAAGCAAAATGTGCAAAGCATAAATAATCCGAACGGAAAAAGTTTTTCATTGAACAATAATCAAGAAATCGATAGGAAAACGTCTCCCAATTTCGAATCGCAATTAAAAACAATTAAAAATTTCATGTCAATGAACGTTAATGAAAAAAGTAAAAGTGTCGTTGTAATTAGAAAAGGTGAAAATAAATCCGATGTAAAAAAAAATGAAAAATCACCTTGTAAACAATCGAAACAAAATGTCGGGCGTCAATCAAATGTCGAATCACGTTTAAAACAAAAAAATTCAACGGCATTTTCCATCGGTGAGAACGAAACTGAAAATAAAAAGAAAGGTGTGACGTCATATCATAATTTCCCGCCTTTAACGGATTCCATAGATGAAGCAAAAGCGCGGATTTTGTTTCAAAAAGTTAAATTGGACAAATCAAAGGGGGTCAAAGGAGAACGTTCTCGAACGATTTGTCAATCGAAAACCGTTACAACCGAAATACAAAACGTGGAAAAAAGTTGTTGCGGTCCATCGTTGAAAAAAAAAGAAACGAAAAAGAGAAATGTTAATTCTTCAGGCATACCCATTCCCATCACGGGTTCAAATAGAAAATATTTAATTGTTGATTCGAAAAAGATTTTTAACGATAAAAAAATAGATCGAATTCCAAATAATACGAATCCAGATAATGTTATAAAAAAAAATTTTCAAAATCCACATTCCCAAGAATCGGATGACAAAAAAAAAAAAAAGACGAAAAAAAGTAAAGAAATAACCGAAATGTCATCAAACGATATTCTGGAAAATTTGCATAAAAAAGGAGGAGGGATACCGGTGGAAACATTTATGCAGTATTTAGAAAGTCAAATAGAAAAAGTCAGCAGTAGAAATCGTGAATTCACACAGAAAAACAATCAATTTTCCGAAAGCATGTTAGCATCAATTAGAGAAAATGAAAATCAATTGGGTTCTTCGAACAAAGATGACAATAATAAAGTTCAAAAGACAAAGTGTATTTTTTGTTTGACTTCGGAAAAATGGCCGAATGAAGAATGTTTAAACAAACATTATTTAAACGATTGTCCAATGTTAACAACGTGTGAATATTGCGTGGAAGTGACAGAGATTTCAGGATTTACAAATCATTTGCTGGGTAAATGCTTTTGAAAATCATTACAGTTCGATTTCCTGACGTGTCACAACTTTTACACTTATATTTATTGTTGCAGAAGAATGCAGTCAAAAGCACCTGTTTAAAAAATGTTGTAAATGTCAGCAAGCTGTTTTGGAAGACTTGTATAAGAATCACGAGTGCATAAGTAAAGCTAACAGATGTAAAAACATACTGTTTTGTGTTTTGTCTCCGTTTTAATTACTGTCAAATTGTTTTCAGTTGCTAAAAATAAAACGCTAAAAGCCAAATGTCCATTTTGTCATAAAGATGTTGGTAACGATGAAACCTCTTGGAGGAATCATTTAATGGGAAAAAATATTTGCTCAAATCATCCTAGACTGGGAAATTAGTGATGTGAAATATTTTGAGATAATTTTAATTTGTAAAAAAAAAAAAAAAAAAGTTAAAATTAAAAACTAATTGTTGTTTAAACTTTTAAATATATAAATATAATTTTTGATTAATTTTAAAATGTATTATTCGATTCGTTTTAAAGAATATGCGAAAAAACAAATAAAATTTTTCAAAAAAAAATTTTTTGACGAATTAAAATTTTTATATTAACCTATTCCGTCTTTTCATAATTTTCCCAAAATTTGTGTATCGTTGTTGTTTTTAAATTCGAGTCATTTTAAAATTCAAATTATCCCTCCTCAAATCAATTTACAAAAAATAATAATAATAGTAGCATATGATGTTGGAAAAACATAAATGTGACATTTCAAAAGATTTTTTCCAAAAAAGATAAAAGAAAGAATAAAATTTTTATGAAAAAATGGAATCCTTTAAACTTAAAAACGACAATTAAGTTAGTAAAATATTAAAGGTATTACTTACAAGTTACTTAAGAAAATGCTTTTTTTCTATAAAAATAAAATATAAAAATAAAATAAAAATAAATTTATAATACTTGCCTTTAAGACAACAGCAGATGAATATTTTAACTTTGTAATATGAACTACCAAGTATAGGTTAAGAAAATAAAAACTTGTTACTTTTAAAACTAAGATAAAATAAAACTAGAAAAACCTTTTTAAAAAGTTAAAAATAATTTTTACTTTAAAAAAACGCAATACACATTTACTTAATGCACGTAATAATAAATATTAAACGGTTAAAGATAAAAAAAATTAACAACTAGTTGTTTGGAATACAAAATATTATGTAGGCATAGAATAAAAAGGAAACATCATAGAGAAAACGATGTTACTTCGTTGTAGATACAACGCAATAGTTTTAAATACTTAAAGATGTAAAAAAAAAAAATTGCGCAAAACCTAGGTCACTACTTTTACAAAAGAGTTTAAGCTGTTTAACTTGAACAAGTGAGAAAAAAAACTAACTGATTTTATTTTTAAAAAAAAAAGTAACTGTTTAAAAACACTTAAAAAAATATTGTGAATTTAAGTTTTTACGGAAGAACACGAAGAGAATCTGGGAAATGCCGAAGTGTTTATGATGCTTTATTTCTTATTCTAAAATTATTGTAAGCTTATTTAAAAATGCATTGTTTGTTATGATATTATCTTAAGGAGAAAGGTTTGTTCGATTATTTTACATAAAATAATTTGAATTGGAAAACATTATTTTACGGTAGATGTAACATTTTTACAATTTCCCTTGTTTGTTCTTGCTACAGGCTTGCAATAATGTTCATATGTGTCGTCAACAATTTCTTTGCAATTTTTTTTCTTCTTTAAACCAATATTTTTTTTATTTTTATTTTTATTTTATTCAATTTTATAACAACAGTATTGTATACCAAAAGATCTCGGGTATTGATAAATACCTTCTCAAATAAAAATGGTAAAAAGTTATTATTTACACCTGATGGCATTATTGTCATTGAATTTATTTTTTATTATCATGTCATGTTATAAATTAAACATGTGCTTATTGAAAATTACTTTATATGTAAAAAAAATTAACATTTATCTTTTACACATATTTACATTTCAAGTTGTTCTTTTTTTAAAATTTTTATTCAATACACTTAAGTAAACATTTTTTAATGTATACAAAATGCTTATAATGTTTTATTTAACATCAATTTCAGATTTAAAAATATTCTGGAATGGACCCTTTATTTATGTCTTTTTCTCAAGTTAATGGAGTACCTCAGGAGTCCAAATTAGCTACTTACATGGTATTTGAAAAATTTTTTTAATTATAACTGAAATATATGTTTGAACTTATCGATAATTAAATAATTAAATAAAAACAAATTAAATGTATATTTCTTTGATACTAAAAAACTAAAAAATTTTTAAAAAAATACAAACTTGAAATTTATGACTGTTATTTGTAAATTAAAAATAATAAAAATGTTTTAGAATCATCAAACTTCATCAGCACCTATCATCAATAGCACTCTCACAGATGCTATTGGCTCCATTAGCTTAGACTCAACTCCATCCCTTGGCAAGGACTCTGTACTATTAGTAAGTTTTTTTTTTTTTTTTTTTTTTTTTTTACTAATTTTCTTATTAGCTGCATGAACAAATAATTAATATTTTTTTGCTTGAGCTTATTTAATATGTAAAATGTCCTGCAGGTTCGTCGTGACTTACCTTCATCCAATAGTATTAGACCTTTAGTCGCTACTAGTAATGGTGATAGTACAAACTTAAATACACCTCCACCTTTAAGGGAATCACCTGTTTTAAATTCATTAATAAATGATTCAATTGTACATCCTGCTCCTGCTTATCATTACCAGGTTAATCAGGTTTGTGTCGGGATGCTTTGTTTAATTGAATTTGTGAACTACAATATTAATAATTATGAGTACTACTACTACTACTACTGTTTATAGGAAAATCTTGGAGGTACAACTTACTTTTACCCAGCAACCACTGTAGCAAGTGAATCTTCTTCAAGTGGTGTAACACAATTTCAGGGGTATGCAGGAAATCACAGTCATTTAAACCAAGAAGAAACTTCCTTGATCTCATCTTCTCCAAGTTTTTATGTCTCAGATAGCATTCGAAGTGAAATTTTAGAAAAAAGTGCCCTAATTATGCTTCAACCAGATCCTACACTTTATCCAGGTATCAAATTATCTTTAAAATTTATACAACATTCAAATTTTTTTTTTTTTTATTAATATTACTCCTTAAATTCTTACTGCCTATTACAGAATTACCTGAATCAGTAGACAATTACCATGAATTAGTACCTTTGGAACCTTTACCCATTGGTGGTCCTTTGCAAATCGGTCATAGTTCTACTTATAAGGCTACTCATATAAAAACAGGAATTCGGTATTGTTTGAGACGAATTCATGGCAAGTAAAAAAAATTTAATTACACTGTATTTACTTACTTATTTTATTTTTGTAAAAAAAAAATTGTTTTTAAAAAAAAAAACATTTTTGTTACTTACTAAAGGATTTCGCTTGTCAAGTTCAAAGTGTATGGTTTTAGTCGATATGTGGAAGAGACTCAGTCATGCGAATATTGTACAGCTAAAGGAAGTATTCACAACAAAGGCTTTCGGTGACAATTGTTAGTAAATTAATATTATTATTATTAAATTAATATTTAAAAATTACCAAATTCATTTTTTTTTTATTTTTATTATTTTTTTTTTTTTTTTCAGCTATTGTTTTTGTTCATGAATATCATCCAGGTAGTGAAACTCTATGGAACAGGCACTTTTCATCATCGGAAAGTACAGGCCCTACACCATTTTCATCGGATCCTACAGCTCCTCGTCCATATAGCCATACAAAAAATACATTGCTTCGACATCAACATTCCTCTATGCTTCCCGAAAATCTTTTATGGAATTATATTATACAAGTATGTCAATTTTTACATTTATTAGCAAAATGAATTTCCAAAAAATAATTAATTTTTTTTTTATGATTTTATTAGATAACTGCAGCCGTTAGAGTTATTCACGGAGCCGGATTAGCCTGCAGAACTTTAGATCCGTCGAAAATTATAGTTTCAAGCAGAAACAGATTAAGAATAAGTTGCACGGGTGTAACGGACGTTTTAACACCTGATACAAGCGGAACTAATCCATTGGCCCTCATACCTCATTATCAGGTTAGTATAATTTTATATTGCAATTGACGATTAATTTTTTTTTTTTTTTTACCGGAATAAAGCACAATGCCATTTGATTTTCTCTAATTATTTAAAGCAAGAAGATTTAACAGCTTTGGGTAAACTTGTTTTGGCATTATCGTGTAAATCACTTTTGGCTGTTCAACGTGAAAATATTCAAACGTCATTGGATTTAGTCGGTAGAACGTATTCTTCGGATTTAAAAAATTTAATAGTGTAAGTTTAAAAGATGTACCTTTTCTTTTAACGGTCAAAATTATTATTTTTTTATCACTTTGATTTTCAGATATCTTTTACATAATCAAAAGCGACGCACTGTAACAGACTTAATGCCAATGATAGGAGCTCGATTTTACGCTCAGTTGGAAACTATACAAACATACGCGGATGATATAGAAAACGAATTGACCAAGGAAATAGATAACGGTCGACTCTGTAGACTTTTAGCTAAATTAGGAACGATAAACGAACGGCCCGAGTATGTTTTGCATAATTGTAATTACGTTCAGTTGTAGAGTTTTATCATCCATTCATTATTATTATTATTATTTAATTATTTTTCAGGCTTAGTCTAGATCCGAGCTGGTCGGAAACCGGAGACAGATACATGTTAAAATTATTCAGAGATTATATATTTCATCAAGTGACGGAAGATGGTAGACCCTGGTTAGAAATGGCCCACATAGTACAATGCCTTAATAAATTGGATTCAGGTTCATTAGAAAAAGTAATGAGAAATATTTGAGTGAGACCTTTATTCGTGTGGATAAAAATTATGTAAAATAATAAATTATTGTTTTATCGTTAAAGATATGTTTAATGTCGAGAGATGAGCAAAGCGTTTTGGTAGTTTCATACGAAGAATTAAAACATTGTTTGGAACAATCGTTTAACGAAGTCGTCACGTCGGCCACGGAAAAACCGTCCGGATTGTAATGAAAAAATAAATAAATAAATAAGTTGTTGTAGACTATGTGGTTGAATCCCATCATAGGTTTTTTTTTTTTTTTTTTTTTTTTCCCCGAAGGGCAACAACAACAACAAAAAAAACAAAAACCATGCTGTAAATTTTAAAAATTTCCAGCTCCGTTTTATATGTTATACCTTGTTATGATTGAACGCGAAGATTATGAAAGCGGTTGAATGTTGAGCGGTTCACCTCTGTGTTGAAAAAATAAAAGAAAGGATTATAATGAAATAATTGTATAATTCAAGTCTAAAGGTGCTCAATTTATAAAAAAAAAAAAAAAAAAGAACGGGGATAAAAGAAAATAATTAATTAATTAATAATTAAAAGAAAATGTTTTTTTTTTTTTTTTTTGTTTACGCAACAACCGGAAGTATCACACACAAATCGATCCGATGATTAAACAAGTTAAAAAAAAAAAAAATTAAAAATTGTTTTTATTATTATTATTATTATTATTTCAAAATGGCTTTAAATCAATTAATTTTTTTTTTTTAAAAAGTTTTTCTTCAAGATAGACTTTCACTAAAACATGCATTATTAACCGTTCTCAATAATATTATTATTATTTTTTTTTTTTAAGAAAAAAATTTGAGACTTAACAAAAGCTTTATTTAATATCATTAATTTGCATTTACGAAAAATTTATTATTATTATTATTATTATTATTATTATTATTATTATTATTATTATTGTGAATATTCGATTTCCGTAACGGGGTTCCTTTATATACCTAAATTTGTTTACAATTTTAATTTTTTATAAAAATTTTTTTTTTTTTTTTATTATTGTTATATGAATTTTTTTTTTTTTATTTAATTCCGAAAATCATAAATAATTTTTTTTTTTTTTTGGTTAAAAAAATAAAATAAAATAAAATAAAAAAGAAAGAGAGAGAGAGAGAGAGAGAAAAAATTATCTAAAATTATTTTTTTATAGAGTCTAGTTTTATAAAAAAAAAAAATTTTAATTAAATATTTTCTTATATATATAAATTTTTGTTATTTAGTTGTTGTTAAAACCTGTCCGTCCTGTATTTCCTTTAGGATATTTTCATCAAAACTTGGAAAAAAATTTAAATAAAATATGGTATCGTTATTGAATCGCAGGAAAATTAATAAATAATAATAATCATAAAAAAAAAAATGGTCGTCAAATAATAATAATTTATTTATATCGATTTACGATTATTATTATTATTATTAGTTTGAATGTCTTTTTTTTAAATAATAAACAACAGCAAAGAAATTTCGTGTGCAATAAAAATATAATTTATTTAAAATAAATTGTTATTTAACGTTTTCTTCATGGTTGATTAATCAGATTTAAAGTTTTTTTTTTTTTTTTAAATTAAAACAATAATTTAAATTAAACTGTATTGTTCAGATTTTGAATTTTTCGGTTCGTTAAATTTATAATAAAAATTTCCATTACGAAGTATGACGTATGGTAAAAGAAAAATATTATCATCAATATCTCTACAACCACCAAATAATTCAAATAACGAATTTAAAACAGCTTTTTGAAAATTTTTCGATAACGAATTGCTGTCGGTTTGTGATAATTCTTCTATTTTACCACTCTCGACATCTTTTTCTTTTCTACTTCCTCTCGAATCATATAGACTTTTTAAAAAACTCTTAATATAATTATTATTATTAGTATTATTAGTATTTTTTTTATTATTAGTATTTTTATTATGAGCCTCATTTTTAGATTTTCGACTTTGTGGTTTTTCATTAGTTTTTGATTTGAAATTTTTTTTTATTTTTTCTTCTTTTTTTTTTTTACCACCATCTACTAATTTTTCACCGCTATCTATTATTCTTACTTTTTTTCTATTATCTTTTTTTTCGCTCGCGTTTTGATTTCGATTTGTCGATTTTTTATCCGTTTTTAAATTTTTATTTTTTTTTTTTTCGTCAATATTATCATCATCATCATCATCATCATCATCGGATTCTTCTTCTACCATTTTACGATTTTTTCTTATATGTTTACCATTCGAATCTTCCCCTTTATTAGTTTTTAATTTTTTATTAGAATTTTTTCCCGTTTGTGAATTTTTTCTTGATTTTTGTAATTTTCCCGTAAGGTATTCCAATACTTTAGCACTATCCCCTAAATAATCCCTGCTCTCTTCTTTCTCTAATTTATCAGTCCCGTTAATTTTTCTTTTCGCTTTTTCTTTATCTATTTCTTTGTAACCAAAATCTATACACGTTCCTCGAGTTTTATCTGCCAGAGTGAGAACTAAATCGATATCCGCTCCTGCTTTAAGTAACATGTCTGCCTGAATAATAAAAAAAAAAAAAATTTGTAGTAAATTGTTAATTTTTCGGTTTTCGGTTTTTTCTTTTGACACATACCATTTGAATACTATTTTCATAATCTGTTCTTTTCTGAAAATCTTTCGATACCAAGACAAACATGGGAGATATGAGATCTTCGCCCAATACCTGATTCGGATCGAAACATTTTGATTCTAAAAATGCTTTTGCCAATCTTAAATTACCCCAAATCATGGAAAGTGTTAGCCCCGAATGTCCATTGTAAAAATGATTTTTATCCGCTTCTCTAGCCAAAGTAACCCCCAAATTAATAACGTGCTGAAATTTGAAATTTATTTGAAGCGTAAACAATCAAGTTTTTAATAAAATAATTCATAATATAATAATTACTCCTTCCAAATCTCCATGTTCAATATCGGGTCTCATACATAAAAGATGCAAAGGAGTCCTTCCGTAATATTTATTAAGAAATGATAGTTCATCTTCTCTTATTGTAAAATCAGGAGATGTTTCCAATTCTAAATTGGCTTTTTTTCCCAATAATAAAAGAGCAATTTGCGTATAGTCAGAATCGGGCGGTAAAAGAGATAGAACGTGTAAAGGAGTTAACAATCCATCCTATTCGAAAAAAGAAATTGGCGAGTCCAAAAAAAAAAAAAAAAAACAATTTAAAAGAATGTTTTTTTTTAAAAAAAATTACTTGTGGTAATAGTCGACGGTTGGGATTTGCATTGAACTGTAGCAAAAGTCTCACTAAATTTAAATCTTTTGTAAATATTCCTAAATGAATTAACGGTTTGGGAACTTCTGATAATTCAATATCTCCTCCGTGTTGCAAAAGTTTTTCAATTGTTTTATCAATATTTTCTAATCTAAAAAAAAAAAAAAAAAAAAAAAATTTATTAAAAATCACAATCGAAATAATCTCAAATTTATATTTATTATTTATTATTACTTTTCGATAATTTTTTCATCGATTTTTTCATCGGATTTTGGTTCGTCGTAATTTTCTTTGTCAACGGCCGTCGTTTCTTTTTTCTCTTTGACAGAAGAATTATCTTGTTCCGGACGAAATGCAAAAAAATATTGAGCATTCGCATCAGGTTTTTCAATGCTTTTAAGGTATTCTTCTCTTTTATTTGTTTTCGGTTTAGATGATAATTTTTTGGTCGTGGTAAAATTTCCGGATATTGCATAAAAATTTACAGAACTTGAAATTTCAATCACTTCCTCCTCATGATTTGAATTTTCATTTTTAACATTAAAACCTCCGTTCGAATTTAAATGATCTAAATTTTCTTCTTTATCGGAAATGTCAGATTCTTTTGATTTTTTTTTATCGGTTAAAGAATTTTTTGTAAAATTTAAAAGTTGTTCTTCCATTATGGAAGTTCCATCTCCAAAAATACGATCGAGACTTACTATCGATTCGTTCACAATCAAACTGTTTTTAGATTTCAATGCTTGATTTTAAAAAAAAAGATTCTCGTTTAATATTTGTTAATTTAACAAATATAATTTGTTTTTATTTAGAAAATTTACTTTCTGGTTTTATCTTCCAGGAATCGGGAGGTAAAAATACTGTTTCCCAACTTGATAAATTATTACTGACTGCAATTCTTCGAAGCAAGCATAAAGTCAAAGGATTTAAAAGTTCATCGTTAAAAGCATCAATATCGACTCCATAGTCCGCGAGTATGTCAATAATTTCATGTTGATCTGTAGCCTGTTAAGTACATTAAGCAAAATACCTGTTTTTATATAATTACCCCTCCATTGAAACAATGAAGGCTTTGTGTAACATTAGAACTTACTGCTGCAAACATCATGGCATTATTTCCTCTGCTATCCATCAGCTCTTCACTTATTAAACCACTACATAATAATTCTCTGACATCTTTGCTAGGCCCCGTAGAACATAATTTTAAAAATTGTAAACATCGTCTTTCTTTTTCGCCGGTTTTTCTAAAAGATGTACGAGTACCTCTCAGTAATTCGATTATTTTAAAATTAAGCTTGTCCTTGAAAATGAAAGAAAAAAAGTAAAAAGTTAAAACTACGAGTACTGTTATATATAATTCGGATAATTTTTAAAAATTATTTAAATTATTTAAACCTCAAATTTCCGATTTAAATATATTTGTTTAGCTATGTCCGTACATAATTCTCCTTCATTCCATGAGAGTATTTTTAAAGAAGATTGTTTGTTAGTATGAATTTCTTGATTTTCAACATTTCTGGTATTTTCATCATCGTATTCGAAATTAAAGGTATTATTTTGTAAAAGGGAGTTTTTTAAACCATCAAAATTACCGTATTTAGTGTAATAATTGAGTATACCTATACGAGTATCCGTTGACATTTCATCTTCGTTAAATTCACTACTTATATTTTTTTCGTCGTCGTTTAAAAAAAAAAAATTATTATCGTCACAAATTTGCGATTCCAAAAAACAATTTGATTTATTAATTATTGATAAACCGTTATTAATATTATCTCTTTCTTTTAATGTCACACCGACACATTCGTAAAATCGACGAGCATCAAATGTAGGTCTATCGAAAAAAATACTTCTGGGATCGTAAATAAGTGTAGAATATGGCGGACAAATTTCAAATGATGTTTCATTTTCGTTTATATTAAAAATTTCTTTTTTCTCAACAATTTCTCCCTGTGAAATATTTATTTTAAAAGAATTTTATATTAAAAACTTGCCAAAAGAATTTCAAATCATTAAAATTAATTTTGTAAAACCTCTGAAAATGAAGAAAATTGTCGATATTGCAAAAGTTTAATTTTTGAAATAAGAGATGGTGCCAATCTTGGAATAATAAAATCTACCGGTCTACTAAGTCGTACCAATAGTTTCCCCTTCCAAAAACCGACATCTTGTCGTCCATTTGAATAAGTCCAAACTCCGGGGCCAAATGGTAAATTTTTAACAAAAAGACCCTACAAAAATTAGATGTCACGACGATTAATAATATTACGAGAAAACTAAAATTAATTTCATTGATTTAAATTGATATTAATTAAATCTTTAAACGGTTAGAAAACTCTGTCAAAAATAAAAACTCGTTTTATATAAGTTAAACATAGGCGGTATGAAAAATTGTTTAAAATCCTTGTTTCACACTGTAATTTTATTGTTTTCATATCAATGGAAAACGTTGCAAATATTTAATTTGTTTTATTTTTACCTCAAAATATCCATTATCGGGAAACGAAATAACGGCGTAACCTTCTTTAACGTTTGCATATAAATATCCTTCATATACGCATGAGTCACTCCATTTATAAGTTCCACTGCCGTGAAAAATGCTGCCCAAAAAAGAACCTTCATAAGATTGATCCTAAATAATAATAATATTAAATTATAGTTTTAAAATTACAATTTAGAGGAAACTGTCTTGTTTGTAGAAATTTTTCAATTAAAGGCAGCTCCAAAGTAATTACTTTACTTTTCCATTGTTTACATTTTTCGTTTTTACTAGAAGTGCATTCAAATCTACAACAGGAATTTGATTCGTTTGTGACTATTAATTTTTGGGCATGAACAACACTCATTTTTGAATTAAATTTTTAATTATGCATTAATTTTCGTAATGAACCTTGACGTGAGACCAAAAAAAAATAAAATAAAAATATATTCTTGTTGTTAATTTGCCAATAAAATTTTATCAAATACGAAAATGCTACCAACCTAATTAATAAACAAAAAAATTAAAACTGTGGATTCAACTTCAAATCAAATTTTAAAAACATTTTCTGTCTCCATTTCATAGAAACAAATTCAGACATTAATTAGGGAAATTTATTTTAGTGTCAATCACGAATTTTTAGGGATTTTAAAAAAAATTTTTCCACTAAAAAAACTGACTTAATTAAAAATAAAAAAATTTTAAGGATGCTGAAAAACTTTTGTATCGAACAAATTCTAAAACCAATATCAAAAATTTAAATATATAATTTATTAAAATATTTCGACATTTTAGTAAAATGTTACAAAGTACAAAATACAATAATTAAATTTTTTATTTAAAAAACAATTATAAAGTTTAAAAATTATTTAATCTCTACAAGATATTCTTTTTGGACGGAAAGTTATATAAAAAGTCTTTAATTTAATGAAGGCAACCATTATTAACCTTAAAATCTATAGTGTTTAAACAATTAATATCTTAGTTTTTGGGCGTTTATATTGTTTTATTAACCTCATTAAAGTTAAAATAAATACTTATTAGAATGACATATAATTCTTAAGTTGGAATGAATAAAATACTCGAGATGTTTTACAGAAGTAAAAAAAAAAAAAACTTAAAGTAGTTGATATTTGTAATATCGAACACATAAAACAATTTTCCTTTATTACGGGGGGGGGAAAAAAAAGTAAATTAAACTTAATTTCTTACATGAACTAATTTCGGAATTTTTTATCAAGAGAAAAATTATTTTGTACTAACAGAAAAATTATGTTTAAAACATACTGTTACGAAAAAAAAAACAAAATTTTAAAAATAAAATTATGAAACCTAATGTTAAGTTACATATTAAGCAAGACATCTTAAAAAAATTATCCTACTCTAATACTCTGACCCTTTTCAACCCATGCAAACTAAACTAAATTTTCTGAAATTAAATTTAATGCAAAAAGCACCACCATGTTATTATAAAAAAAATTAATCAAGCAATTGAAATTTTTTGTTCATATGATTTTTCTTCCCAATCATACTCATTATTTATTGTAGTGTTTCGAGTTTTGCAAAACTTGGGACCCCATCTCAACAAAACTATTATTACAAGGACGATAAATAGAGTCAAAATACTTAAAGCAGGCCAATAAACATGAAAGGCCATTGTGACAATTAATATAAAAATAATATTTGTACTCCGATATAAAGAAAACAAAAAAAATTCAAAGATCACTTTCTTTGGATTTTTTTCCAAGTTGCATTTCAATGTACTGCTGATCCGTTTGCGGTTGTTGTATTTCAAAATCTGAATAATTGTCTGGATAAATATAATAAGGCTCTGTCACAGGTGGAGGTATATACTCATCATTTAATTCAGTAAGATCCAACGGAGGTTGTAAATGAGGAGTTTTGGTCCAAATCGGAAGAATCCAACGATTACCTAAATAATTTAATAACAAGTTTTTTACGAAAAAGTAAATACACAACACATAGTATATACTCTTATGGTATATAACAATCCCTCACCTGTGTTACTATCACACCAATAATTCTTGTATTTCGAACAGCATAAACTCACATTTAAAACCAACAAAAAAAACCCAAAGATGGTGCAAATGGCTATAATAACATAAAATGTAGTAAAGTCACCGTATTCTCTTTTTAAAAATGGATTTTTTAAATATTCTTCACGCTCATCAAATGGCGATGACATTATAAAAAATCTTCATATTTCTTTTAACTGCAACAAAAAATACTACTTGAAAGAACTTTTAAACACAGCATTGGTAACTCCAGTGAATATTTTTTTTTAACATAAGTACTAAAATGCTAATTTTAGGTCGGTGAGTCAAGCGTAAAAGAAACATGTAATTAAATAAGAATCAAGGATTCAGTAAATTTCTAAATATTGTTTGCTTTAAAAAAAAAAAAAAAGTATTTTAATATTTTAATAAAAACATTATTTTAATTTCAACAAAAGCTGTAATGTTCATTTATGAATTCATAAGTAAAAAAAAAAAATAATTAGTTTTTTATTTATAAATTTTATTTATAAATTAAAGTCTTTAAAAAAAATTTCTTTGGCAATACTTACTGAATAAAAAAAAATTAAGATTTTAACTTTTATGGTATATATAAAATATATTTACATATCACGAGTAAAAAAATAAATTAGTAAAAGCTTGCTGTATTGAATTCTTAGGTAACGCCCTCAATTGAATAAAATGGCATCCCTGATTCAGGCCTTGTTATTATTCATAACCGTTTTTTCTACGTTTACCTTAAGTTTTAGAATGATTTTAAAAAAATTACATTGTTGCCAAATTTAAATCTATTTTTTTTTTTTTTCAATGATTAATTTCCGTCCTAACATAAAAAAAAAAATTTATAAAATTTTATTTTCCAATCAATGACAGTAAAAAAAAATTTTGTCGAATGCTGAATTGGAGAATTAATGTTATTGTTCCTAATGATATATAATTTTTTAAAATATGATTTAGAAAGGAAATTGTTGTGAATTCTACTCTGAATATATGTTAACCGTCAAAAAATATTTGTTTTGTTTCGTATTAAAATGCTAATTACTTATCATAACTTCGTAATGAATGGTTGAATATACATGTTTTAGGTTCGAAGTCTGTAGACTTTATCCTTAGTGGTTAGGGTTAAGTAAGCCAGGTTGTTACCTGAATTTTTTGTAAATTTTTTTGTGCAGTTTAAATAATTTTCTGTTCGATTTACTTTTATTTTCAACATAACCAGTTTTTAATGCCCGAATTCACTTTAAAATGAACAAAAACAAGATTGATGTTCAAGATTTAAGAAGCCAATTTTTTGAAAAATTGGAAAGTGCAGATTCTGGTAACTAAATTAATAATTAAAATTAATTTTTTTAATTGGTTCGATTATAAACAACCCCAAATTTAAATTTTATTATTCTGATTTTAAAATTGAGTGTTAATAATATGTTTGATTATGATTTATCAATGAAAGATAAATTTTTTACGCAACTTTTACTTTAGTTATTTTTTTTTTTATTGGTTTATTTACTTAAAATTTTAATTTATCAATTTTTTTTTTTTATAGACATTTTTCACCCTGCTGATATCAACAGGGTAAAAACAGATGATGCATATTTGAGGAGATTTTTAATGCACCATGATGGTAATCTTGATGGTGCTCTTAATATGCTTTGGGATGCTTGTGAATGGAGAAAAAAATTTGGTACCAATGGTAAAAACTTAGCAAATTATCTTTAAATTTTTTAAAAAATTATTTAAAATGGAATGCCTTATATATATTCCCATAGTTTTTTATGTATAAACTAATTAAATAAGTTTCGAAATAGCAATATTAATACGCATTTTAATTATTTTCAATATTTTAGATATATCGGAAAAAAATGTTAACAAAGAGATTTTAGAACTAGGCAGTGTTTTTCCATTTGGAAAAGACAAAGATGGTAAAACTTTACTTGTATTCAAATCTAAACATCATTATAAAGGAGCTTTCGATTTTGAGGATCATAAAAAGTGTTTGGTTTATTGGATGGAAAGATTGGAAAGGTTAATATTTAAAAAATTATCAAATATTTTACTTAAAAACAAACCAATAATAAATGTCTTGATTTACAGGCAAGAAAATGGTGAAATGATATCATTATTTTTCGACATGGAAGGTGCTGTAATGGCAAATATGGATATGGATTATACAAAATACATTATAAGCTTGTTTAAAAATTATTATCCATATTTTTTGAATTACATAATAATTTTCGAGATGGCATGGGTGTTAAATGGTGAGTAATAATCTTGTTTCTGTTTAAGTTTATGTTTAACAATTTATTTTTTAAAAATTTATTTAATGTTATTTACTTAATTTTTTCTTTAGCCGTGTTTAGAGTAATAAAAACTTTACTTCCTCCGAAAGCGGTAGAAAAAATGAAATTTGTTAATAAATCAAATGTGAAAGATTATGTTAATCCAGATTTTGCATTAAAATCATGGGGAGGTAAAGATTCTTTTACGTATCATTTTGAACCGGAACAAAAAAGTGGAATGAGTTCACTATCGAGCGGAGATGAAAACAAAAAAAAAGTTCATTTCGCAGACACTCCTTTAAAATCGGATCAAGAAAGTGGGCAAGTTCATTTGAATTACCTTCAATTTTTTTATTTTATGTTTCAATTTTATGTTATCAATATTTTAAATGTTACATATATATATATTTATTTACAGACTTGAAGAATCGCCATCATCATCGTCAATGCCTAATTCTAATACTGGATGTTTAACCACATCTGATGTAATGATGTTTAATAATGAAGGTAGTGAAGTGACTAGTTCCATATTACTCAAAAATGATGATACACAGTCAATATCATTCAAAATTAAAACAACTTCTCCTGAAAAATTTAGAGTCAGGCCTAGTTTTGGCACCCTAGCTCCAGGTGCAAATACCGCAGTTAGCGTTGTACTTTTACCAGGCTACCTTATACAGAGTATTCAGAGAGATAAATTTTTAGTTATGAGTATACCTATAGAACACACTGAAATGACACAGCAAGAAATAAATGATTTGTGGAAGGCAAGTCGATAAAAATTTTATTTATTTAGGAATTATAACAAGTTTGCAAATGACTATATATTAAGGTATGCTTTGTCCTTATTGTTGTTTTTAGCAAACTGGTGATAAGGAAATACGCCAGCACAAAATTCAGTGCATGATACCTCAACATTTCTTAGGCGAAAGTGGTAAAAAAAATGGTTCCGTACTTCAATTGCAAACAATTGATGACCCTAAAGTAGTAACGAAACTAAGTTCAGATGTTAGTAAAAGTAATTTAATGTATGTTTCTTATTAATAATAATAATAATAATTTATACTTTTAAATATTTTTTTTAGATAACGAAATTGAACACGTATATAAATAGTTTAAAAGAAGAATTAAAATTAATACGACAACAACAATGGATTATAATTTTTACATTAATGGTGTTTATGTGCTCTTTTTCATACATGATATATTTTGATTATTTAAAGCCCACGCCTGTCGGACAAAGTTGTTGGTCTGATTCTAAAAATCAAAAATAGTTTATATTTTAATTCTATTCAATTAATTAATAGTTTTATATTAAATTCAAATTTTTATATAATAGTTATTATTTTACTTTTAATATTATACTAACGTTTTCTAAAATTGTGCCATTAAAAAAAAAAAAAAATTTGATTGTGTGCAAAAAATTAACATTCCAAAAAATTTTTTTTTTGTAAATTGATGAAATTAAATTATGAATATTTTTCATTGAATTCGTTTCTTTATAAAAGTATTTATTTTATAATTCTGTTGCTATTTGTGTTTATTACTTTAAAAGTTTAAATAAATATATTTTTTTTTTTTGTTAAGTCCAAATAATTTAATTCTAATATTTAATTATATTATTTATTTTATTTATATTATTATTATTTATTTAAATATATATTATTTAAAAATACCAACACTTCTGAAATAATTTTTAAAATATACGACAACCCTGCGTGTTATACTTACGGCCATTGGCAGCCATATTGTTGTAATGTTTGACGTCTGCTATTAGCAAGCGGTGGTCGTATTGCCAACTTTTGATTAATTAGGCGGGAAAAATCTATAAAGTTTACCAAATCGTAAAGTTAAAGACGAATAAAATGAAATTTTAATTACAATAATTGTGATTTTTTTTTTTAAATTTATTTTTATAATTTTAATAAAATGAAAACTCAAAGTACTGAGTCTTATAAAACTCTTTTTGAAGTTGAAAATGTATCAGATTATAAAAATGTTTTTCCATTAGTTCGAAAATGCATTGAATTTTCATCTAACGAAACTGAAGTTTTAAGAGCCATAGAAATCTCATTAAATTTTGGATTAAAAATTTTACCGCTAAGTCAACTTGAAGAAGCAGTTTTTCAATACTGTTGCCCTGCAGCAAAAAAATTATTACAAAATAAATTTAAAACTTTGGAAAGTTTATCAGAGTGTTTAGATACTACTATAAATTCAAACACAATTTTTTATCAATTATTAAATGATTGTTCATTTCTTTTATCGTGTTTCAATAAATTTTTTATTGAGCTAAATGAATATGAAAATGTTAATGCATTAGAAATAGACAGCTTATTGCTTAACACGGTAAACATGTTACTTATTTGTTACTGCCATTGTAATGCAAGTGAAAAAATTTATGGAAAAAATTTCAACTTGGTAACTGAATATTTGACTTCATGTTTTAAAAATTGTTGTAAATTGCAAGAATCAATATTAAATATTATAATGAGTAAATTAACGTTTGAATTTAAAAATGAAGTCGAGGAAAAAAGTTTAATTGAAATTATGGTAGTTTTATCAAAAATTGGAAATAATTTAAGAAATTTAGATGTGAAAATGATGGCCAAAGTATGGAAAGCATTTGTTTGGCTTGCTGAAAAATATTGTCATCAAATCAAATATGAACTTCAAATAGATAATATCATCAACTGTCTTTGTGAAAATATAGTTCTCAGTGTAGACATTTTTTTTAATCAAAATGATGTTGAACTTGGTAGAAACATTAAGTTAGCTTGCTTTCATATGAAACTAATAATTAAATTTTGTGAAATATTCTCAGGATGTCTGAAAAATTGTGAAAAATCATTATTTAATCTTCTTATTTCACTTATTTGGTAATTATTGGAATCGTCATTGTTTTTAATGTTTCTCGATTTAAAATTTTAATACTAATGGTAAATTATTCAGGTGTAATGTATCATTAACAGAAGCTGATTGCAATGCTGAAAATAAAAATCTTATGAACCAGTTAACTTATGGAATAGATCCTTTACTAACACATATACTGTGTAACAAAATATTAATCAAAGAATTCGATGAAGTCAGTAAAGACTTGACATTATTTAAAAGTAAACTTGAAGCGTTTCCAATATTGTGGTGTTTAATATTAAAAAAATTAATGCATCAAGAGAAAGAAGTTAGAAATTTGTGGTTAAATAAAGATCATAATATTCTACAATGGCTATTTCTTTACGTTTCTTTCGGTATAAAATTTTTTTGTAACTTTCTTTTTCGTTTTTTATTTTTTTGTATTATAACATAAATTGATTTTCATTTTAGATAAATATAATGTTTGTAGAAATAAAAAATTATCAAATCTTGCAATCAGCTCATCAGAAATTCAGCAAAAAAAATATAACGCTTTGTATGAGTACATAATGACAATAATGGCTGCATTTATCATGACATCGACAGCTGAAGAATATGCTCTTATTGAAAAACAATTATTATTAAATGTGATACAACCAAATCCTCTGTGCGCTTTACTCGCCATTGATATTTGGTGCATACTGGCAAGGTAAAAATAGAATTTCTAAATAATTTTTTTGTTAGTTTTCACAATCGATTTTTTTTTTTTTTTTTTTCCAGATTTACATGTTCTGAATTATGTTACACTCAAGTTGTAAAATTAAACAAACTGTTACAATTATTTCAAAGTAACACACATAGGGTTGAAAAATGGAATCTGATGTTATTGATTTATAGAATCATTCCACTATTGTCTAAAAATCATAAGGAATTAGTTTTAGAAAGTTATAAAAAAACATTTTCTAGTAAATTATATTGCATAAGTTCATTGAATAAAAATATAAAATTTGATTTGTATTTATATGATGAAATAAAAAGCTTTTTGGGAAAAGAAATAGAAAAAGTAAATGATAATTTTGATGATTTCGAATTTAGTCATTCAGAAAAGGTAATAATATAATTTTAAAAAAATAATTTATGAAAAAAAAATAATTTTAGTTATTTTTTTTTTTTTTTTTATATAAAAGGATTTGCACTTTTTTAATGAAGATGGAGAAAAAAATGAAAAACTTTTAAAATGGGTAATCAAGTCTTGGAAATTTGATTGTACCGTTATAAGTTGTAGCCACTATTACGAAAGTTATATAAAGTTTTTAAGTTCAAGTACAGCGTCAGTATTATGCAAAATTTCTTCTCAACACTTATTAATGGTAAAAAAAAAAAAAAAAAAAAAAATTTGAATAAAACTAAAATTTTTTTTAATCAACAATAATAATAAACTTTTATATTTTAGATTTTTTGTAAAATGAGAGAAATACTTTTAACACCAGTTACAAGTAACCAACTATATTTCATGTGGATATTGAAAGCTTTATCAGTTATCACAATTCCATCTGATGATTTTCAACAAAATATTATTGAAACAGTGTCAGAAATATATGCATCACTTTTGTCGTCGAAAAATGTTATTGTTAAACAAAAAGCTTTGGAAAGTTTCTACGGTTTTGCTCACATAACATGTCATCCGAAAATTATTTCTTTATCAGTTCAATGTTCACCCGATTTAAAACTTCAACTAACTAATTATTTTCAAAAAAAATTGCACTGTGAAATAGACAATAGTTATGAAGATTTTATTTACAAATTATTGAATAGTGATTTCGAACACAAATGTATCAAATTTAATTTATCGAAAACTTTCATCGAGACAGAGAAAAACTTTTCAAATGCTCAAAGCAACTCGGTAGTTATTACGAGATGGAAAAAAGATGGAGAAAGTATAATTCAAAATATGTCCGTATTAACAGATTTAGAAAAAAATGAAATAAAAACTCTTTGTCAGTCAATATTAAATCTCTTATAATTATTCTTTTACTTTTATTTTTAAAAAATCAAAAGTTTTTTCGCATTTAATATTGTGATGTTATGTAAATAAATTATATGGGGAAAAAAAAAAAAATTATATAGGAGGTTTGTAAAGAATATTAGCATTTTTAAGGTTAAAAACTATTTCAGATTGTTTTAAATAATAATAATAATATTAAAATAACGATATTGTATTATTTGTCACTTATTATATTTACATTAACTATTAATTTTTGTTTAAATTTCTCATTTTATATTTATATGTTTTTAAAAGATGTTGAACAGAAAACAATTTACTTTAAAAAATATGTTAAAATCCGTAAATTATTTCACATAAATGAATGTGAAAAAACAAATTTTTAAATATAATTTGCGAATAGTTTTAAATTTAAAAAAATAAAAATAAAATAAATATTGTAAACGGTCTTTAATTTTAAAAATAGCTGTGTATAGGAAAATTGAAAATTAATTTATGATTTGGGCGCTGCAGTCAACGGTTTTTCGATAACTAAAAAACCCGGGAAAACTAATCATAGACGTAAAAGCACCGCCTTGTTTTGTTAGTAAAATTTGTAATTTTTCATTCACTTTACCTTTTAATTGTATAAAACCAAAAAAAAGTTTTCAACAGTAAATTCTTTTTTTTTAATTTAATAGTTTTATTTTTAATTGTTATTAAACAATTTCAAAAAAAAAAAATCATTTTAATGACAGAGGGAACGATTTACAATGATAGGTATAAACTATAATTTAGAATTTTTCAAAATTATATTGCCTTAATTTTTAAACTTTAAATTAAATAAAATTTAAGCGTTAAAAATTTTAATCTTTTTGTTAAAGAGTTCATTTAATTTTAAACTTTCGGAAATTGTTAATTCATTAATAAATTTTTCCAACGTATATTTTTTACATGAGCCCAGAAAAAAAAAATTTTAAATTTTAAAATTTATTAACCTAAAGGGTTTGCATTGGAAATAATTTTAATAATTCAGAAAAGCGATTTAAATAAATAAATTATTTGGAATAAAATAAAATAAGTTACGTCAAATAAAATATCTTAAATAGTTTTGAAAGTATACTGAAAAAATATATATATATAAATAATGGAAGTTGTTTGAGCTTCGTATAAGCTCATTGTAGGAGCCCATACACAGGTAAAAGAGATAATTATTTAGAGTTTTATAGGTCAGAAGAGTTCTTACAACATAGGGCGCTTGCGTTAGTTTCGATTTGGTCGCCATTTTGGTGGTCGACAAACAACGCCCTCAAACGAATTGTTTTGGCTTTAAAAGAAATACAACTATCAGTATATTTTTGAATTTTCACAATTAGAATTCCGGTAAGTTTAGAATCATGTACAGTTTTTCATAAATTACAATTCCTTTTTCATAAATGTATCTTTAATTTTTTTTCCACGTCACAATGAGGCATCAATCGAATCCTTTACCGTAGATACTTTCTGTGTCCATCTTTGTTCATCACTACAGCGCCTACAGTGCCAATTTGTAGAAATTTATGTTTAATATCCCCTACGGCCGACAGAAGGCGTAAATTTCTTGATAAAGTATTGTTATTGTTTGTGTGAATTTTTTGGTATTTATTTTGTGAGACTTTTGAAGCTCAATAAGTGATTATCGAATGGTATTTCATTGAAATGGCCAGATGACCTTGCCCACTGGAAAAAGCCTGCGCTTGTCATTTTGGAAAGTAGGAATTAGAATGGGTAATCACTTATGTTAACTTCAATTATGATATAAACTCAATTTTCAAAGAGTACATAAATCAAAACACTTAGGTCCTGCAGTTCACGGTGTTTACTATAACGGTCATTTTATTTCTTCTATAAAATGGTTGCGCGCTACATGGGACTCTTGGAAGACTCAATTATGAGCAAAATTTTTCTTTTGCATCGTTGTACAAGTTAAACTAATTTTTTTTTTTTAGGGTGAACATTTGCCCTTTAATGTCTGAAAATATAGCAGTAAGTTTAGCCACTGCTGGAGATGGCCAGGCAATACATTTGGATCCAAATCAAACAATTACGTTTGTTAAAGTCGAACAGCCAGGGGGAGGAGGTGGCGAAACGATAACAGAAATTCAAAATTACCTTGAAACATTTAATAAAGAAATCGAAGGAGGAGATCCTCTTCAAATTTCAGAAGGCCAAGATGGTTTACCTAGAGATGGAAACACATATTATGTTGATGAATCTGGACAGTATTACTACACACAGCCTGTGGTTGCAGTTGTGCAATCAGGTAAAACCTTTTTTCTTATTAATTACATTATTAAGTAATTATATGGGTGCATTAAAATTTGTATGAAAAACAAATAATATCTTAAAGATGTAATAAATAACTATAAGTTAATTTACAGGAGAAACAGAAAATGCAGTTCAGAATAATGATGGCCAAAGTTTTGTAGCAGTACAACAGACTAGTGGAATAGTACAACCTAGTAATAGTGGGCAGCATTCTGGAAATGTATGTTATTTTCAAAAGAAAAAAATTATAAATCCAAATCGATAATATTATTTTATTAATATTTTGAGTACAATTAAATAAAAGTTATGAAAATAATTGTATCTACTCACCATTAAGTATGAACTTTCAGGCTGCGGCAGTAGCTATAAATAGTGAAGGTTCCAATCAAATGGTACTTAATACCACTGAAGGATCTTATGGTACAGTAACATTAATGCCTCAGGATACTTCGACGGGGGAATTAAGCTATGTTTTAATAGTTCAACCCTCGGCTGGAAATGAAAAAACTGAAACAATGGAAAAACAAACAAAACCATTTGTTGTGGGCAGTGGGGAAAATGAACAAGATCAAGATCTCACCGTTTATGATTTTGACGATGGTGAAGAAAATAATGAAATGGATCCATTAGTAAATTTCATTTTATATTTTTCGTGTAAATTTTTAAAATGCAAAAAGCACTACAATAACGTTTAATAAAAAAAATTTTTTGTAAGGAATCGGAAAATGAAGATGATAAATCCAAAATAGGCAAAGTAGTTCCAACGAAGAAATCTCAAACGATATCGACGACACACATGTGTAATTATTGCAATTACACAAGTCCAAAAAGATATTTACTATCGAGGCATATGAAAAGTCATTCGGAAGAAAGGCCACACAAGTGTAGCGTATGTGAGAGAGGTTTTAAGACTTTGGCATCACTACAAAATCATGTAAATACTCACACTGGAACGAAGCCTCACCATTGCAAATTTTGTGATAGCGCTTTCACAACTTCAGGTTTGTTAATTAACGTTAACATATATTAAATATTATCAGTAATAATAATCGATTCCCCCTCTCTCCCTGCTTTTCAAGACAATTCGATGGAATATTACTTTTTGAATTTATTTATTTATATTTTATTACCTCCTATATATATATATTTTTATTTTTTTTTCAAATAGACTTAAAGACTTAAATTCAAATTTACAAATTTTAATTATTAATTTCAATTTTAATCCGGATTAAAAAAAAATTTGTAGGTTGACCAATTTATTTTACGATAGACTATAAAGTTTTTTATTTTTTTTTTTGTTTCAAAGGAAATAATTTAAAAATATATTGGTCAACCTAATTGTTGGTTTTTCGCGCCAAAATAAATCCGGATTAAAAAAAAGGGTTGTTTTATTATTATTATTATTAATATATATTAGTTAATTTAAGAAACATGATTTATTAGCATTTAATCGATTTGACGCTTGTTTTCTTTTTTTGGCATGTGTGTTGTTTGTACCGACTACTTTATATAAATATATATATATGTAATCACATATGTATATATATATATATATATATATATATATATATATTATTAATTTATTACTGTGTTAATGCAGATTTTTTTTTTTTTTATTTTGTGTTTTTTTTTTTTTTTTTTTTTTTTTAAAACTTTTCACATTTCGTTGTCATTTTGTAAATTTATTATGATCGTAATTATTAATTTATTATTATTATTATTATTATTATTTATTTTTTAAATTACTTGGCATTATCAAAGTATGTTTAATATTTATTTAATTTATTTATTTATTTTTTTTTTGGTTAAAAAAAAAAAAAATTTATTTGTGCTTTACATATATTTTTTACAAGCTTATTTTTTTTTTTTTTTATTTAATTTTTTTTTTTTGTTTAATAATGAGTATGAGCATGCAAAATTTTTAATATTATTATTATTTTATTTATTATTATTATTATTATTATTAATATCGAGATTGAAGTAGTAGACCCGCGTCAAATCATACAATGCATATTTTAATAAATCAAAAAAATCGAAATAAAAAAAAAAGAAAAAGAGTTTTCGGAACGATTTTAACCGTAAAATTATTATTATCATCATCATTATAATGAAATGATAGTCGATTAAACATGGATCGTAATAATAATAATAATAATAATAATGCATTGACTTTTATTTTTTTTTTCTTTTTCATCGTGTGTAAAAAAATGTTTGTGTTTATTAATTATGAGAACCTTGGATAATATTTGATTATTTTTTTTTTAAAATTGCTGTAATTGTATTCAATGTAAAAAATTATGAAGTGTGATAAAAAATTGTATTTGTGTTCAACATGAGTGTTAAAGTAAGGTACGCTTATCTAGTACCTAGCACTGCATTGTTTTACTAAAAAAAAAAAAAAAAAAAAAAATGGAGTCAAACAATGTAAAATGCTCTGTATCAAGGGAAATGAACGTTTAATTTGTTTTAAGTAATATTTATAAAATTGGGAATGGATTAAATTATATAAAGATAAATAATTATAGAAAGATGGCAGAAACAAACAATGTGAAAAAAATATAAACAAATGATTCAACTCTTAAAATGGTACAGAAGAAAAAGCACCAAAGGGAATTTTATTACATCCGAGTCATTTCTTCAATAATAAAAGAGAGAAAAAAGTGGATTCATTAAGAAAATGGAAGAGGTCATGCATGCATGGTCTAGTTATCTGTCAAATTACTCTCAAAAGAAAACGAAACAAAAACAGCTGATTCTTGTTTTTATTTATTGGAAACGGTCCATCGTTTAATTTAAAAGAAACTGTCAAAAATCGAGTTAGAAGAAAATCTAGAAGCTTTTCAATTGATGAGATGTTTGAGTCTTGTCCTGGAAGAAAAACAAAAGCTGTTGCAAAAGCAGAAGGAGGACATTTTTTCACATAAACAAAAAAAACCGGTGCCAACATGTAAATATACATGTAGGGAAAAATTTTCATCAGAAATTTAACTCTATGTGGATTGTATTTACTCTAAATAAAAAAAAAAAAAAAAAAAAAAACAGCAATAATTTATTCAAGGTTCTTATTATTATGTTCTATGCATTATTATTATTATTATTATTATTTTTTTGAAAATTTTGAGGGGGAGGGAAAAATATACATATAAAAAAAAAAAAAAAAAAAAAAAAAAAAAGAAAAAGCAAGTTGATGCATTAGCACACACGTGTAAACACAGGTGCCTGAGAATAGGTTCAAATCTCAGTTACTTGTCCCCTTAGGTGAACTTGTTAGACACGTACGGTACAAGCACACACATGAAAAACCGCATCGCTGTCCTGAGTGCGACTACGCGAGCGTGGAATTAAGCAAACTCAAGCGTCACATACGATGCCACACTGGTGAACGTCCTTATCAGGTGAGTGATAAGAAAAAAAAAATAGAATTATTGTAATGCTTTCAGGTGAACTTGTCCGTCACGTTAGATATAAGCATACACACGAAAAGCCTCATAAATGCTCACTTTGCGATTATGCTAGTGTAGAACTCAGTAAATTAAGAAATCACTTTAGATGTCACACGGGAGAAAGGCCGTATCAGGTAAGGCGTAATTATATAACGAGAAAATTGATGCAGAGGAGGTCAAAAAGGAAGGAGGAGGAGGAGGTCATCTCTAAAAAAACGTGTTTTTAAAGGTTTTTCGTTTAGGCTATTTAAAATTAATTATACGCTTAATTAGATAGATGAATAGATAGATATATTAAAACTACGTAAATTTAATTAATTAATTTGTCAACTAATTAATTTATTTTTCTAATAAAAAAAAATTATTTATTTATTTATAGTGTCAACATTGTACATATGCCAGTCCGGATACATTTAAATTAAAACGTCACCTTAGGATTCACACGGGGGAAAAACCGTACGAATGTGAAATATGTCATTCTAGATTCACACAGTCGAATAGTTTAAAAGCTCACAGGCTCATTCATTCCGAGGCGGATAAGCCGGTTTTCAAATGTGAATTATGTCCGACGACGTGCGGTAGGAAGACTGATTTACGAATTCACGTGCAAAAATTGCACATATCGGATAAATTATTAAAATGCAAAAGATGTGGGAAAATGTTGCCCGATAGGTACACGTACAAGGTACGCACGCGGGACGGATGGATTTAATTGTACGATAAGCGATATATGATGTAATGTGTTTTTTTTTTTTTTTTTTTTTTAGGTTCATAACAAAACACACGAGGGTGAAAAATGTTACAGATGTGACTTGTGTCCCTATGCTTCGATATCGGCGAGACATTTGGAATCGCACATGTTAATTCACACAGACCAAAAACCTTTTCAATGCGATTTATGCGACCAAGCTTTTAGACAAAAACAATTGTTGAAACGACATCAAAATTTATACCACACGCCAGAATATGTTCCGCCGACGCCTAAGGAGAAAACACACGAATGCCCAGGTACGCATCATAATCCACGAGTAAATGGTACGTGTGTAATTTTGAGGTACGATTTAGTGAAAGGGTTTTTTTTTTTTTTTTGATTTCAGAATGCGGCCGAGCATTTAGACATAAGGGAAATTTAATACGACACCTCGCGGTTCACGATCCCGAGTCGGCAACTCACGAAAAAGCTTTAGCGTTAAAATTAGGAAGACAGAAAAAAATACAATTCATCGATGGGCAACAGGTCGAGGTATTAACGGGAGACGAAGAAGATGAAGAAGCCGTTCCAGATGGAGAAGTTATGATACACGGTGGACAACAATATGTCGTTTTAGAAGTGAGTTCATTCGATACGATAAAAGGTCACGAGTTTTGTAAAACTAAAGTTCAAACGGTTATTATTATTAATATTATTATTATTATTATTTAAGGTAATTCAATTGCAAGACGAAGAGGGACCCAAACAAGCTGTTGCAGTTGTTGCAAACGATGCATTACCTCCCAACGCAGTAGCTGTGACAGAACAAGACTTAATTAATTCAGAAACGATAACCGGAAATCCTTGTAAGTTGAATGATTGTTTTTAACCAGGTGAAAGTTACAGGTATAAGGATCGATTACGTAAATGAATTGTTTCAGACGGTGCCGTGGAAGAGGAGGAAGAAGAAGAAGAAGAAGAAGAAGAAGAGGAAGACGTAGATCAGTCAATAAAACAGAAAAGAAATAATATAAAAATTGAGAGAAAAGACACGAAAATCGATATGCAAAATTGTTTTGGATTTGACGATGACGAAGATTTAGAATCCGAAAGGCAAGAAACTGACGTTTCATCGAAAGAAAGGATAAAACTCGTGGAAGCGATAACAAATTAGATCTCATTAATTAACTATTGTTAATTATCAGTGTGTGACTTGTAATAAATGTTTAGGAAGTAACTTAGTACATAAATCGTATATAATTTATTTAAAAAAAAAAAAGCCTTTATTAAATGCAACAGTAAAATTGTAAACACATAATTGACAAAAAAAGAGAAAAATCAACAATAATTTATGATGATGATGATGATGATGATGTATATAATAAAAAAAAAAATGTATTCCTATGTAAAATTGACAGAAGATACAATAACAAGATTAATGAAAGAAATTCAGTGTCAGTCTACTCATATCTACATATCTATGTAACTACTACTGTAGTAACGATTAAAAAAAAATTAATTTTTAATAGCTCTGAATTTTTTCTATGGAAAATTGTTATTAAAATTCACACACACACACACACACACACACACACACACATATGGATATAAAAAAAATTTGTGTTAAGTAAAATAATGAAATAAAATTAAAATATTATAAAAAAAAAAAAAGAAATTTAAAATGTTCAACTACCTTTATATGTACTATAACCGAATGGAGTTAACAAAAGGGGAATGTGATAATGAGAAGAGGCATCTTTAACATCGAATGCTACCTGTAAGTAAAATTCAAATAAACAAACTTGATGATTGTGATCATTAATATATTCAATGATTTTTTTATATAGGTTTTACCTCTATAAATGGAAATATTGTTTCTTGACTTTGTTTTTCAAAATATTCATCGATATCAATATGAAGTTTGTATCTTCCTATAGAGGTATCATTTTCGTTTGTTATGTTATAATGATAACGACCATCCAAACCAGTCAAGCTGAAAGAATTAATAAATAAAAGGTATTATGATAACGATAACAGAATTTACAACTAAAATATAATAAACTAATGAGTACCCTTCATTTATTAGGGTCCATCTTCCTTCGATTAGTTTATATAAAACGACATGAATTAAAGCTGCAGGTATTCCTTTACAAATATCTAATACATGAGTCGATAGTAATCCACTGTCACATTGAATACTCGTCTGAAATATTTAAAAAATTTACTAAAATTCCGAACCGACTTAGGAAAAAAAAAAAAAAAGGAATTGATTCTTTGTCTACCTTTTTTTCTAAATCAGATGAATTGTTTTCTTTTACATTTAATGTATTTGAAAAATTATCATTAATTTCTGCATCGCAGTTTTCAGAATCATTTTTATAAATTGTCGATTCATTACTACTACTACTCTCGGAAACTTCATTTTTCGAATCCAATGTGTTGTTAATACTTTCTTTACTGCCATCTTCTAAAAAGAAATCATGAAAAAATTTATTGTAAAGAAATATTTATTTTCTCTTTAAAAATCATAATTTTTTTTGTTCTAACCAGATGATTTAACTAATTTTTGTTCTTCTTCTTTTTTATGATGTTTGAATGTAACTTTATGCTTTAGTAAACTTAATCTATGACAGTGCAACTCTTTTTTACAAAGTTTACAATAAGCTTTGGTACTGTTGCCAGGTACACTTGTTAACCAACCTAGATAAAAACAATTAAATTAAATTTTATATAATTTTAAAAAAATTCTATGTACCTGGTGAAGTTTTAATCACCTTTGAAGTCTTTCATAGACTCCCAGGCTTCTCTGTATGACTGTTTATATCTTGGTTTGAACCCAGCATTTTTACCCATTGATTGCTTATTATCAACTCCAATAACACAAACCATGTCAGATCCTGCTTTATAAATTTCATATTTTTCTTCACTATCATCACTTGAATCTCCCATTCTTACAATTTGAACACAATCGTCTGCCATTTACTATGTTTTACAGTCAGTGATGTAAATTTAAAATTAAAAAGTTAAGAAGAACCAACTTTAACTAACCGGATGTGACGTATATATAACGATAATTGATTTAGAATTTTGGCGGTTTTTTAAAGCAGAATTATTACAACATGGTGCTTCAAAATTTAATTTTAATATTAATTAAGTGGCAGGTATTTAATAATTTATTTATTTATTTATTGAGAGTTTGAAATTACATTTATGAAATTTAATTAGAATTACTATTATTATTAAATTTTTCTTCATCCATTTTACAAGTGGCAACACTTGCAAACTTTAAACAAGTTTTAAAGACTGCATAAAATGGCATAAGACATTAATGAATAAATTTTAAAGAAATTTATGTATCTTGCTCTGTAATTAATTAATGATGCATCATTTTCAAGTTATGAATTTATTGTGCTTTTAGTAATATTTATAAGTTTTGTAAAAATTTAGTATTTTTGTACTTATTTAATTTCAAATCTATCTTTTTTTTCAACTTGTAAAATAAGTGTTTGGCTTGATGTACTTTATATCAAAAAAACTTGAATTTCACTTTGTTCAAAATTTAAGTACCTGTTCTAATAATTAGTTTACATTAATTATTAAGTATGATATTCATTTTCGGTGTCTTATGATAAATTGTAAGTAAAACTTAAAATTTACTTAACAAAATTTTGACAAAATGGTCGACATGGTCACTGAAGAAGATGAAATAAAAGCTATAGATGATGAAATCAAACAACTTGATGCTAAAATATCTAAATTAAAAACTCAAAAGGAACTTTTAGTCGATAGAAAGGCAAAAATAAAAGAATTGATTCTTAAAAAAAAAAGTGAAAAACTAGCAAGTAAAAATTGGTCATTGAAAACTTTTCCATGGTCTCAAAAAGTAGATAACCTGTTAAAAGAAAATTTTAAAATATCGGAATTCAGACCATTTCAATTAGAAGTGATAAATGCTACTCTATCAAAAGAAGATGTTATATTAATAATGCCAACTGGGGGTGGAAAAAGTCTTTGTTACCAACTTCCTGCTTTGGTCGATAAAGGGATAACTTTAGTTGTATCGCCATTAGTTTCTCTAATGGAAGATCAAGTAATGGCTTTAAAAAAAATTAATTATCCTGCACTTATGTTATCTGCAAACAGTTCCAAAGAAGATGTGAAGCTGGTCACAGCAGCTTTACAAGTATGCTAAAATGATTTGTTTTTTTTTTTCTTATATGAATTTTGTGTGTATGATAAATTAAAATACAATTTATATACTTTCGCAAGGATTCATGTCCTAAACACAAATTAATTTATGTCACTCCTGAGAAACTAGCAAAAAGTAAAAGATTTATGAGTCAGCTACAAAAATGTCATCAACAAGGAAGGTTTACTAGATTAGCTATAGATGAGGTTCATTGTTGTTCTACCTGGGGTCATGATTTTCGTCCAGATTATAATTACTTAGGAATTTTGAAGGACATGTTTCCAGGAGTTCCGTTATTAGGTCTTACGGCTACTTCTACAAGTAAGGTATGCTATTTAATATTCTATAAAATCAATTAATTTTTTCAAAGGTAAAAAAAATAAAAATTTTATGTTTAGGTTACTGCAGATGTGCAAAAAATGTTAAACATTCAAGGATGTCTAGTTATAAAAGCTACTTTTAACAGGCCTAACTTATATTACGAGGTAGTATTGAAACCTTCGTCTCAAAGCGAAAATTTAGATCTTTTAGAAAACTGGCTTAAAAATAAGTTTTCAAACAAAAGTGGAATTATTTATACGACAGCTATAAAAGAATGTGAAGAACTTACAAAAGAACTTAGAAAAAGAGGGATTAAAGCCGGAGTATATCATGCAATGTTGGATGCTGAAGTTCGAAGTAAGATGCACACAAAATGGATGAGTAATGAATATCAAGTTATCGTAGCGACTGTAGCTTTTGGAATGGGTATTGATAAACCTGGTGAGAATAAAGATGGACAATAAATTTTTTTATTATTATTTATAACATCATTAATTTGTCTAAAAAAAAATTTTCTACAGATGTTAGATTTGTTATACATCACTCTCTTTCTAAATCGATGGAAAACTTTTATCAAGAAAGTGGTAGAGCTGGTAGAGATGGAAAAAATTCGCATTGTATTGTAATGTTCAGATTAGCCGATGTTTTCAAATTGAGTACAATGGTAAATTTTTGCACATAAACAAAAATACTTAATTTTTATTATTTAAAATATAAAATGAAGTTTAAAATTAATAATTTTTTGGTGTAGGTGTTTACCCAACAAAAGGGATTGGAAAACTTGTATAGCATGTTAAATTTTTGCCTTAATAATGATACATGTCGTAGAAGTCTAATAGCCGAACATTTTGATGAAGTTTGGAATTCAAATTTTTGTAATAAAATGTGTGATCACTGCAAAGAAGAGCCAAATTTTAAGGAAATAGACATAACTTCAGCATGCCGGTATGATTTGCAACGTATAATTTTGTAAAATGAAACATTGGGATCCTTTGCCTATTTTAAAAATATTTTTTTTTTTTTTCTGGTAGAGACATTTATAAAATAATAGAAAGAGCTCTTGAAAATGAAATAAAAGTTACAGCTTTGAAGCTAATAGAAGCTTGGTATGGAAAAGGAGATGCAAAAATAAGGGTGGCTGACGTTAAATGTAATTTCGACAGGACGACAGCAGAAAAAATTATCGGGTATTTGTTAAGCATGAGATATTTGAAAGAAGATTTTCATTACACAGCTTACAGGTTTGTTATTGTGAAAAATATTTAACAACAAATGTGGAAAACATTTTTAAAAAATTTTTTTTCCATCAGCACAATAAGTTACATCAACAAGGGCCCCATGTGGATTCACGTGACCGATTCGGATCATCAAATTAACATAAAAATTAATTCGAAAACAAAAGTTGATAAAAATTTAATAAAAACAAAATCCGACGACAATTTTTTCAGTAGTGTAAAATCTAAAAAGGAAAAACAAACATCTGATGGAAAAGACAAAGAAAAAGAAGAAGAAGATTTAAAAATTATTTGCGAAAACGTAAAAAGGAAAAAATCATCAACCGAAGATGGCGTAAAAGAAATTTCAAAGAAAAAATCAAAACATTGAACCGTTAAAACCGTTAAATTATTCGTACTTTTAAATAATTATAAGTACGTATATATAAATGTCATTAAAAAAAAAAACTTAAATGATTGATTTTAAATGGGATTTTTAAAAATTCAACACAACAATACATATAAATTATTATTAAACATTTATTTGTTAATAAATGATTGTAAATTATTCACATTTAACTTAAAATTTTACAATTTAATAATTAAATTATTTTTAATTCCAATTAGTGATTTCAATGGTTTGATATGATTCTGGAAAAAAACTCGAACCGAATTCACAAAGAGTATTTTTAACCAAATCATTAACGGAAGCGCTTAAAATTCTATAATTGACATCATTATTATCAATTTCATTTAAAAGATATTTTTGAAATCTCGACGTCGTCACCAAAAGTTCTTCCAAACCGTTTTTCTTAATTACTTTAATTCCGCTTGAAAATTGCAAAGTTTCATTATTTTGTGCCAGGGTAATTATATTAAATGGTAAATATGGCCTGAAATCAAACGTAATCATTTTAATAAAAATCTTTTATTTTTTTCTGACGGCTGTTAAATTAAAAAAAAAAAAAAAATGTCATTTTACATTCTAGAATTCCAGCAAGCTATGGAATTTTTGGACAATAATCCAAAGAATAAAATTTTATTCTGTGACATATCTTGAGCAGCGGATTGAGATGGCCTCACATTATCAGACGTGTAAAACCTTTGAATTAATTAAGAAATTAATGTTTTATCATCGTCATCATTAATTTTTTTACATAAAAAATTAACATGGATCAAACCTTTTTGAAATTTTTTTATCACCGCTAAGAAAATTTGATTCGTTTCTTAAAAATGACGTTGAAACTTTTGATTCGGCAACACTCGCCAAACTATGAAAGTAAAGCGTTTTATCTCTAAAATTTAAATATTTTTTATTATTTAATTATTTATAATAGTTATTGGGATAATTAGTCAAGTATTAAAACAAACCCATATTTATTTAGTGGACCGAGTGCCAAACCAATAACTCCATCCATCAAATCAAATTCGGTACCGGCAATGTTAAACGAACCGTAATTCGGATAAGGATAAAAGTAATTACTTTTAACCTTCCACGATCTGTGTCGTCTGCTATCGAAAACGATGACGCCAAAATCTCCTACGTCAGCGATGTACGCAAACGCATCATCGCAAAACCTTCTGTTGTCTACTGCTATCGTGACTAACAAGCTTAAACTGCTTAATAAATTATCCGGGATAACATATTTTAACTCGAGTGTATTAGTGTGTAAATCAAAAACCATAATTTTTGGCGGACATATTTTTTTTGCTGTATTCAATGCATCTGTGACGCCGGAATCAACGATCCAGAGACGACCACATTCATCTACCTGCAAATTTTTTAAGGTAAGGTTTTTCATAATTCTTTTTTTTTTGAATAATTTCAAGGCATTATAAATACCTTGAATTGATTCATATCATATTTTAATATCTTGACGATAAAAAAAAAAGTTACATTTTTACCGGATCTTCATTAATAATTTCAAAACTTGCGATAATTAATTAAAAAAAAAAAAAAAAAAAAAAAAAAAAAAAAAGGTAAAATTTTGAGTCGGCCATTTTTATTTTTTCCACCATGAATTTTACCTTATTTACAAAACCGGTTATGTCACAAAAATGTAATTTTTAATATCGTCTGTCATTTTATAGTTCGTATTTAAAAAAAAAGGAAATTTTTGACGATTTAAAATTTTTTTTAAAAGTATTCACGTTATTTTTCGTATCGTTCAATAGCAAATAATAATAATAATAATATTAAATAATTTTCTAAATATTTTCCACATATCAGTTCAAGGTATTTTTTTTTTATTATTTGATAAAAAAAACGAAACGAAACGAATTTGCAACGATAAACAATTAAAAAAATTCTATTATTATTATTATTATTAATTTTTAATCACTGTAAATGACGGTGATGGTGATAATAATAATAATAATAATAATTTTTATTTTGATTGGCTTGAATAATCGATAATCAATCAAAGAATTCAATGGATAATTTAATTGCCTTAACCAAAATTATTATTATTATTTTTTTTTTATTACGTAATGGAAATCATGTTGGTTTTGATATGTATTATTGATATTATCAAATAGGAGAGAGGGAGAGGGAGAAAGAGAGAGAGGGGGGAGGGGAAAAGAGAGAGGGAGAGGGAGAGAAAAATTGTTTTATTTTAATTATTTTACGATGACGACGACGACGAGGATTTAAAATTACAAAAAAAAAAAACTATTTCCGGTTTTCTTTGTATTGTAATGAAATTTAATAAACGCGAGTACGCACGTGCACACGTGTTATACATTTACCGAAATAGTCGTTAATATGACTTTCTCTAATTATTTAAGTTATTCGCGTAAATTTTTTTTTTTTTTTTTTACAAGAAAGGTTACGAATTTTGAGGAGACATTGTGGGGGGGGGCGGGAGGGGTATTGATAAAAATATATTTGGGGGGTCATCATACTACCTTTATTCTAAAGACGGAAACGAGTCCTTCGCAATTATCTTCGTCGTGCCAAGTCCAGTCGGGAAAGGGTAATAGTTTTGGAGATTCATCGTAGTCGATGAATGAAGAAACGGTTGCCAAAGTTGCGGGTATACCATTTCTTAATCGTGGTAACGTTACAAAAATGACATCTTCTGAACCTGTACGCGCAGAAAGGTTTTTAGAATTTTTTTTTTTTTTTTTTTTGTTAATGGATTTTTTGAGTTTGTCGTTACTAACCTTCTTGCCAGTAATCGGCATCTAATATTAATGAATTTCCCGGTATGAATTGACCACTTCGTAACATGGAATGCCTGATTGCGGTACTTGGAAAAACAAAATCAACAGTTTTCCATCCGTGAATGACCTTCATATCTTTGATACCTAAAAAAAAAAAAAAAAAAAACGGTTGATAAATTTAATTTTTGTCTAAACTTGTCTACAACTTTTAAGAAAATTATACGACATTTATTTTTAATTATGATGATGATGATGATGATGATGATGATAATTTATAATTTACCTGAATTTTTCGAATTGTAATTTGAGGAAAAGGTTGAAAATGGCGAAAAATGCGAATGACATTTTATTGTCGTGCAATAAATCAATAATATTATTTGTATGAAACTGTTGTAGAAAAGGCAACGCGTCATTTTTCTTTTCTTTTTTTCTTTTTTTTTTTTTCCTTATCGAGATCCGGAATATCCCTGCAATGTAAATTATTATTATTATTATTAGCAAAATGACAAAACGTTTATTTTATTTTTATTTTACGTCGATCTAAAAAATTTTTAATAAAAAATTGTAAAGAGCGAAGGTGATAGATAGATACACTCGGACATTTTTGTAAAAAATTTACAAAAAAAAAACCGCAAAATGGCGGTTTTAAATAATAATAATAATATTTTTAAATACGAAAATTATTTACGTTCATAATTTTTTTTTTTTTTTTTTTTAAATGACCCTGTAAATTTTAATTAAAAAAAAAAATTTACAAATGACATTTTTTTTTTTTTTTTTAAAAGAAAATTCTATTAAGGTTTATGCACGTCGTCATCATTATTATCATTTTATAATAAACATTGAGTTCTCGTAGTAGGTTATTATTATATAGTAGTCATTCATAATTCGTTCCAGTTGTTTAACTGGAGAAGATTCCATTGAATCTCGTTTTTTTATTATTACTATTATTATTATTTATTACTTATTGTTTATTGTTTTTTGAATTCGTTTCCGCTCATTCCGTAATAAATTTTTTTTTCATTTATTATTATTATTATAAAATAAATATATACAAATGGGGTTTATAATTAGCTTGGGTATAATTAACCGCAAGAATTTTATATATATTTGTCGAAATTAACGTGCGACACACTTAAATAATACGTATATAAATTTTATTCGCATAATTTTTTTTTTTTTTTTTTTTTTTTCTACTCTAAATATTTTAACGAGCGTTTTATTAATTAAAAAAAAAAAAAAAAAAAATTACGAAACGTCTACTACGATCGATTATTATCATTATTATTATTTTTTCGAACCGAAAAAAAAAATAATAATTTTTTTGTTATAGTTAATGTATCGTACGAAAAAATTTAAAATCGAATGTCAAAATCGGATTTCAAAATTAATTGTGTAAAAAAAAAATTTAAAAAAAAATTATTTCGAAAATGTTTGTTTAAAATAATTTTCGTTAGTGAAAAAAATTATTATTATTATTATTATTATTATTATTATTATTATTATTATTATTATTAATTTTAGAGTTAACGAATTTCGGTTTTAAAAAAAAAATGGAAGAAAATGGAAGAAAATTTAAAATAGGGAATATATAACG
>NW_002987859.1:207651-210151 GCF_000006295.1 Pediculus humanus corporis | reverse complement strand
AAAATTCGTAGTTTTTGGCGCGAAATTCAAAAACGAAAAAAACCGGAAACGAAACGTTTTAATGACCCTTTTTTACATGCATATTAAAACACATTTTTAACAAGAAACTTATTTAAAAAAAAAAAAAAAAATTAAAATTACGCAATTAAAAAAAATAAACAGCAGTAATAATAGTAATAATAATAATAATAATAATAATAATAATAATAATAATAATAATAATAATAAATAAATAAATTACTTATCGGGGTTTTTTTCCAGATTCCAGAGTTTGATACTCACTAAAAAAAAAAAAAAAATTACACTTGATATTTTATAAAATTATATAAATATTTTTTATAAAATTTATATATATATATTTAACGATCGATACTAAAATGAATGAATGAATGAATGAATGAATGAATGAACAAACGTTTTAGTAATTAAAAAAAAAAAAAATTAAATTAAATAAATGAAAACGAGTGCGTAAAAAAAAAAAAAAAAAAAAATCTGACCAGTCGGACTCACGGTAGATAACTAACTCAATACATTGAATTATATAAAAATAAATAGATTTCTTTCAAAATTGTAGGAGTTATTATGTGACCTTGTTCACGGTTTTTGGAAGAGATCATATTATGTACCGATCGATCGATCAATCAATCAATCAATCAATTTATTAAATTTTTTTTTTTTTCCCTACAATGTTACAGATGATGGTGGGGGTGGTGAAGACTCACAATTTGGAGCGAGTAGGAATTATGGAATTTTTGAGTTCGGGACTACACGTGTGTGTAAACGGCCGTGCACGTGAAAGGAGAGAAGGAAAACATTGTTTTCGGTAATTACCCTTTAAAATTATTATTTTCAAGTACTCTTAAGTTTTAGAAAAATTACTCTGAGTTGAAAAAAAAAAACTTTCGAACGATATATCGGTATAAAAGGAAAGAAAAAAATTTAAATTAACCGTTTTTCAATTTTTGACCATAGAAATAACCGCGAAAATCGTTTTTTTTTCTTGTCTTTGTTATTCCGCCGTCGAAATTTAATAATATTATACGATAAAAAGTCCTTTTTGCGGATATGACACTGCAATAAATGTTGTTCGTAGTAGCAAAAAAAAAAAAAAAAAAAAAGTGACGTCCGATAAAAGTAAAAAAAAAAATAATGAAAAAAGTTTCCGTCGCGGTAAATTTGAATAAGAAATTATATAACGACAACGGGGAGGGGGGCAGGGGAAACACTAAAAACAAATGATTGACCCATAAAACGTTTTAAAAAAGCCGAAAATTATTAGAAAAAAATCATTTTCTGACATTAAGTAACGGAAAAAATCATAATAAATGACAATTACACGCGAAATTGAATCGCGGCAAAAAACGTGACAAAAAAATCAATAGAGAAAACGGAAATGCTTTTATCACTTTTTTTTATTGAAAAAAAAAAAAAATAATAATAATAATAATAATAACGTGACATTAATAACGCTCTCGATGATTTACTTATTTTAAATCGTAACATGCGTTTTTATCATTAGGGTGTAATGATAACAAAAAAATTTCTAACGCGAGACTAACGTCAAAATTAAATAATATTAATCAAATAGTATTATTATTATTTTAACGGTTGACATTTCCGTCGTGAATGAATACAAATCCATCGGATTCGTAATTAATTAGAAAGGCATAATAAACCTTTATTACGTTTAAAAAGAAAAATGGAGAAGGGTTGGTACGTGTCGTACGTATGCGTTTTATTACTCGATAATTTTTTTTTTTTTTTTTTTTATAAATTACGTTTGATATTTAAAAAATTTATGTCGAATCTTATTATGGAGAGGTATGATTGTGTGAGTGAATGATTTGAATATTTTCAAATGTTATTTTTTTTCTTAAAAAAAAAAAAGGAAAAGTGCGTGTAAATTTCATTACAACATATATATGTTAATAATTAGCGATAGTAAACATAAAGAAAGGTAGTGTGCGTGCTTTGTAGGGAAAATTGTATCATTCGTAACGAATTATCACCCCCGAGTTTTCCAAAAAATTTTCTTTTTTGTGTTAATTTAAAGTAAACAACGGAAGTGAATTTGTCGAGAAAAAGAAAAGAAAAGAAACGTGACGAACGTGAATTTTTTTAACGATTTTATTTAATACGGCATCCGTTTAATTACTCTATGACTACTCATTTTCAAATTTTTTTTTTTTTTGTTAATTACTCGTCGCGAACCTATCGGTAATTTTTGTAACTTGATAATTAAAATGGCCGTCAGAGCAATGTTTTTGTTTACTTTGCTGTGTTTTCGGATAAAAATTAATTAATTAATGATTAAAATATTTACGCGTAGTAAATTTTGTCACGACGTGTAAGTTTTGATGATTACGCGTACCTGAAAACGTAAAAAAAAAAAAAAACATGTCGACAAAATTTATTTATTTATTTATTTATTTTTTTTAAATTTTATAGTCGTCGTTTACATAAATTTTGTCATAAAGTTTTTATTTAAATTATTATTATT
>NW_002987859.1:204620-207480 GCF_000006295.1 Pediculus humanus corporis | reverse complement strand
TTAAGGGACGAATTATTATTATTATTATTATTATTTTACGATTTTGTATGTGTGTGTGTGTGTGTGTGAGAGAACATGTCGTAAAATGAAAACTTGAATATTTCAAATCGTTTTTCTTCTTTTTTTTTTTTTTCGGTATTTCACATTTCGAGAAAAAATTCTCTTAACGGTTATTTCATTAGCCCGAAGGGAAAAATTCGAACGATTTCTTACTGAAATTTAGGTAGGCCCCCCCACACACCCCCACAAAATTTTTTTTCCGGTTTTCTTTCTTCTTTCTCACTCTCTCTCCCACACACAAACAATGTGTGTGACCGTACATAAAATTTTGTTTTTTGTTTGTTTTCATTAACACTTTCTCTTTCTCTTTCTTCTAGAAAAAAGGTTAAATAAGGTTAGGATAAAAAAATTGCACGAGGGATGTGTAAATAATTTATTTTTCCTACAACGTCTCCATTTTTTTTTTTTTTTTTTTTTTTTTTTTTTTTTGTCCATGACAAATTTCCGTTACGATTCATTGATTTATTTACGTAACATTAACGGTGCGCAATAACATTATTATTATTTAAAACAAAACAAAAAAAAAAAAAAAAACGTTTTCGGTACCTTTAATAACCGGAAAGGGGGGGGTGGGGGGGGGAGGAAACAATTTTTTTTTTTTTTTTTTTTTGATAATGAATTCTATTTTTTCCACATCTTATCGTCCGAAAAAAGTTACGAAATTTGTTTTTTTTTTGTCTCTTGATTAATCATATCATTATTATTATTATTATTATTATTATTATTCATAACGTTTTTTTTTTTATGAATGATTGAGATCAGTCTACCGGAATAATTTTTTTTATTTTTTATTTAAATCTAAAAAACGTAGACAAATTTTTTAAATTTTGAATTGTTTAAAAATAACCGACGTTTTCGAAATTTTCTTTTTCCTATTTTATTTTTTTTTTGGACAATGACGGCCCTTTTCTCTCTCTCTCTCTCTCTCTCTCTCTCTCTCTCTCTCTAGATATATTTCCAAAAGAAATGTAAATTATTTTAGCAATATCCGGTCGTGAGGATTTATTTATAACGATTGTGTAAATTTTTCCGAACGACGAATCGACATTTTGTTTTTTGTTTTTTTTTTTGTTTTTTCCTTCCATTTCGACTTCCGGTCATTTACATCGATACATACTTTTTAAAAGTTTTACTTTTTCGATTATTATTATTATTATTATTATGGTCACTCTTAAATAGGACAAGGCCCATTATTTGTCGGAATTTTTAAGGATTTATTCCAGGTTTCTACCCGACGATTCCTTAGGGATGAATTTCGGTGGTGCTATTCCTGCTAATATTTTCCGAAGAATGTGGGCTTATTATTATTATTATTATTATTATTATTATTATTATTATTATTATTATTATTATTATTATTATTATTATTATTATTATTATTATCATTATTATTATAATTGATTTCGATTGGAAAATAATTAATGTAAAATACGTTTTACGACATTAAATTAAATTTTATCCCGATTTTTTTTTTTTTTTTTCGATTATTACTCTCGCGAAGTTTTCAATTTCGAAATTTGGGAGGAAAAAAAAGAAAAAAGAAAAATTCCAGGAAGTTGATAACCAAAAAAAAAAAAAATTTTTTTCTTTAACTTTTTCCGCCTACTACGAACCAACAATCAAAATCACATCCGGTTTCGTTTCGTTTCGTTTCGTTTTGTTTTCTATTTTTCCTCCTATTTCGTTTAAACATTTTTTCGGCATCAAAATTAAATTTTAATAATAATAATAATAATAATAATGATGATGATGATGATGATAATTTTTCACTTCCTTTTTTGGCTGAGAAATTTTTGAACAACTAATAAATAAATAATTAATTAATATAAATTAAGATTTAATTTACGTCGTTGTAAAATATAAAATCAAGTTTGAATAATAATAAATTAAATTTTATTATAAAAGTTGTCCGGCTAAATAAGTTCGGCTTATTTATTATTATTATTATTATTATTATTATCATTATCATCATCATCATCATCATCATCATTATTATTAAACTGAAAGAAATTTCTTTTTATTTAAAAATTTTTTTTTTTCGTTACCTTCTCGTTTTTCCCCGTTCTTTGTTTTTTTTTTTTTTTTTTATGAAAAGTAAAAATCGAGGTTCCGCCCTTATTAAATGTTTCATGACTTTCACGAGGGTGGAAGATAAACCTGACACGAATTTCAAGGTTCGAAAAAAAAAGTCAAAAGTTTGTTATATCAATATCATTATTATTATTTTTTTAATCTCACTCCCTTTCAAATAATCGATAAATAATCGCAAGAACAAAAATTAATTTAAGAATATACCGGAAATAATAATAATAATAATAATAATAATAATAATAATAATAATAATAATTTGATATTTTTAGGGACGAAAAAAAAATTTAAATGAAGTAAATAATTAGGGGGAACGGGGGGAGAGGGGAGGAAATGATCGATTACGATTTAAAGAAAAAAAAAAAATCGCGAAAATTTAAATTCGATTCCAGATTTTTATTTAAAAAAAGGTTTAATTTATTTACTTAGAATTATTTCCAATCGAATCGAGAAAAGGGTAAAAAAACAAAATTCGGGATGATTTCCTGGATTCGGGACTCTCAAAAAAAATCTGATAAAAAAATTGATTCGGTCGTTAAACGTTATAAACAAAATTAATTTAATTTTTAAATGGAAAATTTGAAAGGGGGGGGAGGAAAACATCGTTTTTCGTAGTTCGTAATTTTTTAAGGGTAGTAAAGGTTTATGATGAGGGTAGTGGCGGTGGCGGAAGTTGAGATTTTTATAACCTTTCGAAACCGTACCTATTTTT